>NW_026095801.1:0-4340 GCF_023614345.1 Adelges cooleyi
TTGAGCGGGTTGCTACAGTTACCACGAATGTTGCATGCCACGACTTGTAGTTACTCCGACATTGCTTTATCAGTCATTTGCCACGAATATAATCTACTTCGAGTATACAATTGCCACGATTAGACGGTTAGTCCGAATTTAACATACTCCGACATCGTAAAGTAATTAAATGAATCATACAACAGTTAACTCGATATTGTGATACCACGAAAGTATTTTACTTCGACTATACATGATAAGAATACTTGACCACCGGGCACCGACTATTCCGTGAATTCTATGATTGTATAATGAAAATATATTATATATTATTGTCAGTATTTGTATGTCTTAGATTTGGAAATCGTTTGGTGTACAAACAGGGAAATTACAAATAACTATTTAAATATAGTTGTCGCTAGAACTGTATTGTGGGCCGAATGAGTTAATTTCTGTAATGGGCCGAACACTGTCCATTCCGCAACTAAATCCAACTCTACACAAAAGTTTTTGACTAACTACTGATAAATTTAAAGACAGAATCGGGTTATTGTACATAATGAATTTAATATATTAAATTCATTAATTACGTTTTATAGTGTATTCTTTATTATTAATTGCACATTTTAATTTACAGTACATCTTTCTTTTAATTATTGGTTAAAAACCTTTGGCAAGGGCATTGTAAGGGTTATGTTTAATTAGATGACATACATAATTGAATACAGTAGGCTATACATTTAAAATAGAAAAGTTAAACAAAGAAGATAGAAGAATTTTATAAACAATTTTTTTTATACAAATAAGTAAATATTAACTAGGCACTATATCGCAACATAATGGGTTAAGGGATACCAGAAAGGACCATGGCCCGCTCACTCAGGGCTCACAACATCATGGGATCTTTCAAGATCGAAAAAAGACAATTAACATAATTAGCAACACTAAAATGTAGCTTTATCCCATTTAGTGATTAGATAGTGTAATTATTTTTTAAATATTCTGTCGAGGTTAGAGCAAACAAATTTTAAGCATAATATATATATTTGAGATTTTTAAAATCATTCATAATTATTACATTTTTAGTACTTAGGAAATATCATTAACGGCCGTTTATAGTAGTTTGGGTAAAATTTAAGTACAGTTTATCCTATAATTTTAATACTGGTTAGGATTATAAATATTTGGTTTATTTTTTTTTTTTGTCAAAACAGATAATTTTAATAATATTATTAATTTCTGAAAATAAAATGATTTTATTAGTCGTTTGCGTGTTACAATGTTCGTGGCGGTGGCAATCACGTTGTATATGATTATGTATTTACTATTTATAATAATAATTCTATCAAAATTAAAATGAGAAATCTTACAGAATCTAAAATATATAGATTATAGAGAATTTTTATAGGTTATTATATCTACATATAATCTAATTTCTAAAACAAAAATTGTTGTAAACAAAAATGAATCACGGACGTACAATTAAAATATTATTAAATTGTTAATATTTTTAAATTTATTATTATAATATTCATTATTGAAAATAATAAGTATCAGTAAAATGTTATCATTTCTACAATCATTTATTTTGTAAATAACAAATTATTATAAAGAATATGCGTGTCCATGGAGATTCATTTTAATTTTATATTATGTTGTCTTTTGTAAAACTTACAAAATGTTACTTGGTATTGTTTTTTTAACGCTCATACCAATTTTAATGGTGAGCCCCCCCCCCTAACAACCTAACGGGAGCCCCACTCCTCCATAAATCCGGCCCTGTGTTAAAATGTTAACAATACAAAATGCATAAATCACATTAAACCTACTAAAATTTGGTTAGGTCAGTCCTTGAATATGCTTTTATTTTGAATTATAACATAGTGTCCTTATCAATTCTGTAAAATCGATCCAGAAACGATTCCTATATTTTTTACTTTTTAAAGTTTTAAGAAAATAAAGCCAATTGTTGAATCGTCTGTAAAATACTATGTTGACAAAATTTAAATGATATATTTTTAAATATATCATATAAATAAATAACTATATCATAAATTATATAAATGTAAGACTGTTCTGAAAAATGATGATTGGATTCATTTATTGTACTAAATATTAGTTTACGATTTTATACGCAATTTTACGTTTCTACACAACGACAAATTTATCTCGGTCCAGTAAACCGAATTATAACTCGTGTAATTCAATTCAAAATGTTGGCTTTTTGAGTGCTCTCAATAAGCACTTTTAACTTAGCTTATTTATTATTTACATTTTTTATTTATAGTCTTCTATTAACTCTACAAGTTTTTTATACTTATTTTATTTTTCTCTACAATTTTAGTTGTAATTGTTAAATCATTTGTCAAGTTTATTTCATATTGTTGTACATATTTAAATAAATTATTGTAAAACTTGTTGTAAACAAATTGTAAATTGCCTCATTAGCGTAAATTTATTACTATTATAAATACATTATTGTTATTTTTATTAAAAAGATAAATTTTCAATATAGTGTTAAGGACAATTTTATTATTCGGCGGTAAAAATGTCGTTTATCTAATCTCGGTTTAAGATTAATCGGAGATTAAAAAATTCTGAATTTATCAATCAAATTTAATCCTAGCTTAAGTAAAGTGGGTTTTACAAACAGAAGGTTTATTTATTAATAATTATTAATTAAAGTAAGTTACAACGTTAAAATAAAAATGTTGTTAACTTTATATTGGTAAATATCATCTGCTAGCGGTGCTTAATTAGACATACTTCCCAATGTTGGATTTTAATTTTTAATATATGTATGCATTTTTCGACAAATTGTCTAGGTTTTTTAGGAAGGCAATTTGCAATTTTCTCTTTTGAAGATCTCCAAAATTATTTTTTTGAAAATTCAATGATAATTTATTCCCGAATTACATTTGAATTTATTTTAGGCATAAAATTTTAAATCAAAAATGGGCTTCCTAAGAAACCCAGACAATTTGACAACAAATCCACACATACTTTAAAAATTAAAATCCAACATCGAGAAGTATGTCTAATTCAGCACCGCTAAAATGCATGAAAACTAGTTGTGCTCCGACCCCTTTAAGGGGTAGATTTACTAAACTCTCACAATGTATAGGGAAACACTTTATCAATGGGGTGGCGTTTTTATTTCTTTGATATTTATACTTAATATTTTTTTATAAAAAACACGCTGCGGTCCCCTTAATGTTGTTTTAACTTTGAGTTACTTCTTGCTGAACAATTTTAAACTTGTTTTTACTCAGATGAATACATGCGAAAAAATCTTGGTCATCCCATATGGTTATGTGGTCAATTTTTGTCGACAATAAACAAGGTCTTCGAATTTCGTTGAAATATTGGTTTATAATATAACCTAAAAAATAAACTTCTGCGTCACTATTATGGTCGCTACTACTGCTACTAATCTAAGTATTTCAGTCATCTAGAATTAAATATGCATACAATTTATATCAAACGTGTAGGTAATACAATATTTATAATTTAAGCATCCGTTTTGAATTGAATTGGTAGTTACATTGAAATAACTACCTACAATGTAACTGTTAATTCTATGTGTTGTTACATGCAATCATAAAGTATACCTCATCACTATAATTCGATAAAAAGTTTTAAGTGTGTAAAAGCAAGCAAATAACTAATAATAATATAGGAATATTATATTATAAAACAATAGATAGTAGATATTTCAGTAAAATTAAATATTACTTGATAATATTGATACTAATCTCAATTCTCAGTTTAAAGTTTTTAACTAACCATAATATGCTAACTAACTGTGATTAATATTCAGCTAAAATTTAACCGAAAGAGTCAAATAGATAAAGTCAATTTTTTAGTTTAACAAAGATTAACATTAAATAAAGTTTAAATTATTTTAACAAGCAGTTGATAAAATGACCTTAAGTATACTATATTTGTATCGATAAAGTAACAGAGTGAATAAGTATTACAATTTTACAGTTTATCAATTTATTATTTATAGTTTTATATAAATTAGTTGTTGGGTCATGTCAGTGTAAATGGAATTTAAGGTCCATAAAATGTTTATCAATGTAAATGTCCTTTAAAATAGCGAAATCATAACATTAAGATTTTTTGATAAGTCATGTCGATGTAACTGGAATTCGAGGTAAATGTAATTCGAAGCAATAATTAAAAATGGAACTTCGATGTAACTGTAAATCGTGGCATAAAAAAAAGTAGTAAACACATAATTTCGTAGTAAATGTATTCGTGTCAATTGTCGTCGAAGCAATTGTCATTCGTAGCAAAAATGTCGGAGTAACATCACATCGTAGCACACAACATTCGTGGTAACTGTGTTATCCCAT
>NW_026095802.1:0-329 GCF_023614345.1 Adelges cooleyi
ATTGACAGCAGCTAACGAATGGCTATTTAACCACAACAATCAAAAACCGTGGTACAAGTAGGTTGATAACTGCTGCTATGATGATAATACAAAATATTATTATCATTAGTTATCATATTTTTCTACTATCTATGTTCTACATTCAGCAAGTAACAGCACAGTACAACAGATCATTATTATGCTATTTGAAAATTATAATTTTTAGTTTTTATAGGTAGTAAACAATAGCTTTAAAATTTGGCTTACAATCTCATAAGTGCATACATTGAATGGACACGCGTCGCGAAGCGTTACTATTATTTGTTTAGTTATGTTCAATTTATTCAAAA
>NW_026095803.1:0-12206 GCF_023614345.1 Adelges cooleyi
TATGTTCTGTGCTCAAATAATTGTTTTAAACAATTTACACTAAATAAGGAATTTTGGATTTAATTTGCTTACTATTTTAATTCTACAGTAAATATTTAAAATGTTGCTTATTTTACATTTATAACTAACTTTTTTTTATTATATAAACAACTTTATTAATAAAAAATAATGCAATAAAGTGGACTGTGTTTAAATGATTAAGTTGTCTAAAGACTAGATGTTTTTGTAAACAGTGTATTAGGAACCTACAACAAAATCACAGTTAAGTTTGAAATTGTATTAATTATCAACTTAATTTAAGCCGGTAGTTCCAAACTGTGATTCAAAGTACTTTTACTTTTTTTCTGTTTTCCTCATCCTGTTGGTAAAAAAGATTTGATTTTTCTGTAACGGTAAATTTTTCAACATCATTGATATTTCATTTTTTTTTAAGTCAAGTTATTTCTTATTAAGATCCCGTTAATAAAAATATGGATCAATAGTTTGTGACTCAATTACACAAAATCACACAGTGATACTCAAACTTCAGAAATAAAGTTAGGGTTTGTGTCACGCAAACATTAAATTATCAGAACTTGTCTTTTTTATTTTATTAATAACTATTAAATTAAATAGTTTATATGTTCTTATCTTTTTATTAGTACTTACTAATTATTATTATAACTTATAAGGTGTATAATGTTATAATAATAGTGATTCTAAAGCCTTTATAATAAAATATGTCTGTTTCAAAAATTTCAAATTGAAAAGTTAATTCTTTTACAGTTGAATCTGCTAATTTTGATTTTATGTATAATCAGTATTTTCTTATTTTTATTATTTTCTTCACTATTTAATATCTAGAAAATTAAAAGCTTAATAGATTTTAGTTGTTTAAAAAGAAAACCATTATTTGATATTTCCTTGTTTACTATACAAATTAAAGTATTGACATTATTAAACTATTATAACGGGTACGTTTTACTAAGATTATGTAAAAGTGGCAATATTAAATCAAAAATAGCCTTAGCTAAATTGTAGTATCTAAATTTAACAATTATTCTGTAATAAAACACATTTTTAAGGATTTAAATTTTATGGAATTTGTACGTGACAAGTTTGTCTGATTTTATACACATACATACATGTATACTATATTTATGTATGAATACAAATAATTATAAAATCAATTTTTTTTTTTTTTTTTTTTTCAAGCTTAACGGGCCTTTAAGGCCCAACGCTGCCATCATGAGATGGTTTCTTGACGAATTTGCTTCTGGGACGGGTCGTCAATCCGTCGCCGGATTGATAAAATCAATTATACTAACTTATAATGCATAGTTGTTAAAAATAAAATTTGTTTACCTTTAATGATGCAAATAATGGTTAAAAGAATATTTGCTGTAATGCGTATGCGACAATTTTCCTACTTTAAAGAGTTAAAAACAATTTTTATTAATTTTTACTGTGTAGTTTACAAAATTTGAACATTGATAACACATAGTCAAACAATTGTGTTGATAAATTTCAACGACAAATATATAGTATAGTATAACATTTAAAGAACAATAATAATCTTTTGTCTGATAATATAAGTATTTAACTAATAAAATATTCATAAACTAATTATTAATACAACAATAAATTTAAAAATTACAAATGTTACTATTTTGGAAATATTCAATCAAAAATATTAAACAAAAACAATATCTATACATTTGAAATTGTTCAACTTCTATAATACTGATTTAAATTTTTTTCTTTTAACAATCGTTGGTAATTAAACAAATCTAACAAAATCAAAATTCAATAAATAAAATGAACTATAAGAATTATCTTAGGCAAGTTCAAAAAAATAATTTACTTGATTTACTGAATTCATTAAATACAAATTAATAGAATTACTACTTTTTTAAAGAGAGAATTATTGTATATTAATAAATTTGATATAAAATTTAACTGTGATAGCCAAATACCTGTGTCAGTTATAGCTAAAACTTTATGATAAAATATCCGTAATGTATGTCAGACACACAATATATGGGTTATATCATTGTAAGAAATAACTAAACTGAAAGCAGACATTTGAACTACCTTAGATAAGTTTAATCAAATAAAAATAATATACTTACATATTATTATAAATATTGGTATAATCAAGAAGCGATTCCTTGTATGTAGTAGTATGAAATTCATACATTAATTACTGATATTTTTAAAAATAAATGAAACGGGTATATGAGTATTATCAACCCACATACACAAATACATGCATTAATAATTATTTTAAGTTAACACAACACACTTTTCATTCAAATTGCTTAGTGTTGATATTATACATTCACATGAAAAAATGTCACATTAGAAATAAATGTTTTATACTTATAATTTACACCTTGATATATAATTGTAAGGTCTTGGGTCCGATTGGAAAGACATTTCCATAGCAATTGATATGTCATACTCAAAACCAATTTTACATGATAACATTGGTTTTTAAAAGATGAAATATTTTCAGTAAAAAAGCATTCAACCTAAATTAAAAAAGCTAATTGAAATTGTATTGAATTAAATTACCCATTAAACTCTAATAAACTTACCTATTAAATTAATGCTTTATATGTATAATTTACACCTTGATTTAAAATTGTAAGGTCTTCAGTCTTGGGTCCAATTGAAAAGACATTTCCATAGTAATTGGTATAGCCTATTCTCAACGCCATAGATATTTCTGACATGATAACATTGATTTTTAAATGATAAAAGATTTTCGGAAAAAAGCATTCAACCTAAAATAAAAAAGCTAATTGAATTCGTATTGTATTAAATTATCTATTAAACTTTAATACACTTACCTATTAAATTAATGGTTTGTCCAAGAATGTAACGTCAAAATAAAGTCGAGAGCAAATATTATCAATTGATATATTTATGCAAATATTTCAAAAACTATAAAATAACGAGTTATGACTTAACTACAATGAGCATGCTATCGTATTTACTATAAAGTAAAATGTAAATTTACTAACATTTTTTAATTAAGTTTGTAATTTCTCATTTCACTAATGGAAAATGTGTGAACTGTGAAGTTAAAATTTGTTAGCGACAGAGGTTATGTACAAATAATAAAATATATTATGGGTACTGGTCACTCGATTATTCCGTGGTAACTGATGCATAGTTTAGATACTAGATTGTTATCCGAGATAACCAGCTAATGACTAGTATTGTCATATATATATATATATATATATATATATATATATATATATATATATATATATATATATTTATAGATTAATTATAGCCTAATATGTAATTTTTTTTAATTTCAGTAATTCAAAATTTGGGTCTTCACTTAAACCAAATATTGGTTATCTGTCTTGATATCTACGTACCCACCATGCTTTGATCCATTACGCATTGACCCCACTGTACTGACCTACTTGGTGTACTTTGCACACCTTTATAGCTTTAAGTCCCTAAAAGAGGATTTCATTTCCTAACTAAGTCTATTTAAAATGATTATAACATATTCAACATTGCTGATAACCCATTTTATATATTTAATCTTTAAGTTTAACACCTTATTTATAATGTACGAAATTAATACATTTGAAATTCAAGTAGTATATTATATGATAGGATTATTAAAGTTTTTATTTTACTAATAACCATCGATAATGACAATAACATTTTTAATTTTCGTAATAACACCTTAGATTTGAACACAAAGTTGTAGTAGGTACAATTATTTATCTACACCAGACGGTGTAAAAAAGGTCATATAATGACGTGTACACTATGACTCATTTTTTCATGTTTCAAATAGACATTTGGTTCCTTGGCTATTTCTGAGAACATTCATTTAATTAATAATTATTCAAATTAAGTAACAGTAAGTAAATTGCCATTAAATGTACAAGTATTAAGAACTTGTTTTTTTAATACACGAATTGTAAAATTAACAGTTAGTGCTACAAGTTGTAAGTGAGTACAGTAGAAAACAATTTCCAGACTGCAAAAATGAAACTTTATTAAAATAATAGTTATAATGTATTTGGAGACTTTAACAATATTTTTCACTTATAAACAGACAGTTCGTAGTCATTAATATACGTAATTGACAAAATAAGGACATTTTTGAAATGCTTACAATATTTCATAAGTGCAATGTGAAGTCCCAAAAATTTCAATTCTATGGCTAAAAACTAATATCTTTCGAAAATTACAGTTTCACCCGATTTCAGACAATTATGCATGAATTATTATTTTTAGTTATTGGAAAAAAATGAGGGAGGGGGTCGCGCAAAAAAAATTGCATTATCGCATATAAGCATTTTATGAAATTACACTTGTGCATATAAGTATCAAGTATATTCATCATAAAATATATATTTATAATTTTATAGAATAAATCAGTAAAGCTAAATCAGATCTTTTGGTATCGCTTTTATAAAATGTGTACTAGAAGCATGATATTTTTTTTTAAATTGATAGAATCTTTTTTAGAGAAGCTTCTCATTTTTTTTTAGTTTCATATGAAAACATGTTATTATTTGAACAATACACGTGTAAAAAAACTGAAAAATTACAATTATTTTGAAAGTGAATTAATGCAGGGCTCAACCGATAAAATAATAAATACATTTTCCTACAATATACCTATAGTTATAAGGAATTGGTGTAAAATAATATTTTATAAAATAAAACACAATTTTTTTCATACAATTTATGGGTTGGAAATTAATCTTAGAAGATAAGTCTAACATATACGATTACGGCACTCAAAAAAGAAAAAGTAACACATATGTTATTTAAAAACATATTATATACTTATTTATATGCTGGCAAATACTCTAAATATAGGTACATATGTATTAAAAACGGCTTGTTTATATCGTAACTGTTATTATTGATGTTAATATTACATTTGTATCTCCGCACCATTTCAGTGTAAAACAACATATTTCTCCGAACCGTTTTTTCTAATTTTTCCTGTTTCGAAGGATTTCTAACAACTAATACAATATGTATAAATTGTATTATACGGTTTTTGTGTTGATGATCGTTGTGTTGATTGGAACAATGAGCCAATCAGGACTACATAAAGTCATTTGGAATTTGACGATGGACAGCCGCCATTTGCACTGCAGTATAGATATAATTTCCTACCCGGGTTTTGGCATGGTGTTGCCCGAAGTCAAAAACCTTGACGGAACTTCACTTATTGAATTTGGAAAACCAAATTTGCCGATCCTGCAGGTCGACACACAGGTAATAAACTTCTCATAGAAATTTAAATATTTTGTGCTTAAAAGTTTCTCCGAAATCTATTAAAATATAAAATACCTCTCTCAAAAAGTTATATAAGGAAGAACAAGTCAGTTGGAATTTGACGATGGACAGCCGCCATTTGCACTGCAGTGTAGATATGATTTCCTACCCGGGTTTTGGCATCGTGTTGCCCAAAGTCAAAAACCTTGACAGAACTTCACTTATTGAATTTGGAAAACCAAAATTGTCGATCCTGCAGGTCGACACACAGGTAATAAACTTCTCATAGAAATTTACATATTATTTTGTTTTTAACAGTTATATACCTACCCCACCGACCAGAACTTGTAAGTTTAAAATTAATTGTTGAATTTAACTCTATCGCTGTATTCTTCAAATGTATTTAACAGGTTGTTGGAACGACCTTTCTGACTGGCATCCGAGAAATGGGCAAAGGCCTATTCGCAAAGGTGTGTTACGGAGTTGTGGTCAGTGCAGTAGCTATTGTGCTGATTTTTGCTAGTATTGTCATACTGGTACTCTTACTCACGGCTATTGCACCGTGGCTACTTGTATTGACTTCTTATGCACTGTTGCTGAAACTTCTGACTATCATGGTATTTCTGCCGATGTTTCTAGTATGGATAATCGTCAGTGTCATTGTAATTTATATTGTTATTCATTTGAAACGTTCACATATCATATAATGTTCACATATCATACATTAACAATTTTCCCATAACTTATATTATTATTGTACAAACTAATTGTATATACTCCAAGCAGCTGTACGCCACAGCCATGGTGCGTAACCCGTCTTATACCAACTTGGAACACAAACTACATAATATTGTAAAATAATATGATTTTGTATTTCACAAGTTTACTGGTTCATTTTTTTATGCAAATATATTTTGTAGAAATATCGCATGTTATCGGATCGTTTTTATTAATACCGTCATACAACAGAACATATGTAGTGAAGCTATTTTTAGATACTGTCGACAATTACTTTTAGCTTTAACTCAATACTTTTACTGACATTTGAAAAAAACTACGCTTTTACATTCGTCCCGCTTAACCCTACCTGTACCACGTGGTGGCGGTTAGGTTAGTATTAATACTGTACATTAAAAAACATCTTGCCCTGTTTATATTAAAGATTTGAGTAGAAAACAACTCTATGCAAACGAAACTCGATTTGTTACAACAACTTTTTAAATCGTTGTTTACCCAAAGTAATTGCTTTTGCAGTGTGGATCACAATATTCTTTCAGCTGTGCGGTAGTACGCGACGGCCCATGGTCTTAAGATTGTCTTAAGATACGTGATAGTAATATTATTATAAGGAAATATTGTTTAGAGGATTTTACGCTATCATCGCCGACACGACGACGTCGTGGTGTTTTTTTATGTGCTGATCGATTTTTTAAAAACAAATCGTTGTATACGTTAACTCTTCACAGTCTTAGTTAACTGTTTGTTGCACCGGTGAGGCAATTCTAGTTTAAGTACTAATGATAACCGAAAAAGGAACTTTTTTAAATTATTAAAGCTTTCAAATTATCAACATTATACATACATTACACATTTGACACTACAGTAACTCTTTGGTATTACTAGGCAACCCCATTCATCCCTTTTGAGCTACTATATACACCATTACACTTCCTTTGCTTTACAGCGTAATCGTTAAAGCTGATAGAATTAAATTCCGATAGTAAATATACAGTAGTACAGTGGATATAAAAAAGTAATATAATATATTTTGTAAAATATTTCAAGATTATCCTATTATACAAAGAAGTATTTTATTGGGAGGCTATAAAAAAGCCGAAAGTATTTGGTCCGACCATAATTTTACCGAAAATTATTATAGCTAAAAAACATTAACGCCGAAAATAATAGTTCCGAAAATATTTTCATCGAACAATTTTTAAGCCGAAACATGCATTAACCGAAAATAATGTCTCCGAAAATTTTGCCGCCCAGTGCCGATCCACCGGTGACCGGCCACCGCGTCCGCGGTATGTTTATTCTTCTACCTGCAGTGGTACTGTACGGTGACTTGCTTATTCGGGTTTTTTTTAATTATTATTATTTTTTTTTTATATTTTTATATTTATCAGTTGGGAAAAATTTAATATATTTTTATTCACTCGACTAATCTGTTTTTTCCTTAGTTCGAGCGCATAAAAGATACAATACGTCAATACAAATAATTTGATACCAAAATCTAATTTTCAAAAAAAATTTACATTGATCTTTTTTCCCGCAGTCCTTAATATTAATACATATATACTATACTATTTATATTCGTTGGTAGGCATAATATTTGATTTTTACGAGTATGAATGTTCATGTAAAAAAAACTCATTTATCATTATACAACACTTCCAAAATTATATGGCCTATAATAAGTTTATATGTACATTTTTTTATATTATACGTTTACATATAGGTGGAACTACAAAAAAAAAACATTTATTTTAAAATATATATTTTTGTAGTCATATTATCATTAAATGGCCATTTTTATCGATCAATTCAAACATGTGCCTTAATGGTGGGAAGAAAGAGAGTGAAATATTCATTGATACCATTTTTTAAAACTAATTAGTGTACACGTATATTTTATTTTGTATGTTTTTTATTTAACCGGGGTCACACCGTCCAACGCTCTGGAAAATACGCATGGTAAATAAATACACAGCTAAAATTATAAAAGATGGTAAATTTATTTAATACAAATACCACTTTAAAAATTGTGTTATATGATGTTAAGGAATTAGTCACTAAGATTTTTCAAAAAAAATAATATATTTTTTTTTTGCATTTTAAAGTAAATTTGTTTTATTTAATAGCCTCTGGGTTATTATAGCAACGATAACCACTTTAAAATGCGATAACTGTAAAACGATTAGAGACAAAATCTACTATATTTACGGTTGATTAAGTATATCAATTCATTTCTTCGTCGATGATTCAGCGTTTGTTCAATTTTATAAAAGTTTAATAATTTGTTTAAAATGGAAATCAATACAAATGGTAAGTTTAGTTATAAAATTTAGTTTTTAAATTTAATTCATACATATTTTTCTAATGAATACATACTGTATATATATTGCATCACTAATAAAAATCTTTTTTAGTAGTGGCTTTACATTTTAAAAGACATTATATAAGAAGAAATCTAGAATGATCATATAAAAATATATAGGTATTATTCAAAAACTTCTTATCTTTTCAATGACATAATTTTAATTTGCGTCGAGTTGCGTCTGTGATTAGCAGGGCTCGGGACTTAAAGCTCTTAAAATCATCAAAATAAGCGCTAAAAAACTTCATTTTAAGGACTAAAAAAGCACTTAAAAACATTCAAATAAGCAAAAAAAAAGCAATCTCAAAAATTTTAACCTTCCTCCTTTCCCTAAAAATGAAAAAAAAACCGTATTCCGTAAAAAAATGTCCCCTTATAATTATAAATACTAGATATTTGTCATTTGTGCCAATTTTCCAAGACTACAATAAAACCATTAACAAAAACAGAATTGAATACAAACCTGCGACCGAGATGGACAAATCATTAATCAATATTACGTTATCCCTTACCTTTCGTGTTTATCACATTACGATGCTCTTTAGATAATATATTATGATGTATTTATACCACCGAAATACCAGGAAGAAAAAAAAACCTTCAAATAAGCAAAAAAAAGCACTTTCAAAAATTTTAACCTTCCTCCTTTCCCTAAAAAATGAAAAAAAAAACCGTATTCCGTAAAAAAATGTCCCCTTATAATTATAAATACTAGATATTTGTCATTTGTGCCAATTTTCCAAGACTACAATAAAACCATTAACAAAAACAGAATTGAATACAAACCTGCGACCGAGATGGACAAATCATTAATCAATATTACGTTATCCCTTACCTTTCGTGTTTATCACATTACGATGCTCTTTAGATAATATATTATGATGTATTTATACCACCGAAATACCAGGAAGAAAAAAAAACCTTCAAATAAGCAAAAAAAAGCACTTTCAAATTGTATGTGATAAGTTCCGAGCCCTGGTGATAAGCATATCTGTTATTTCCCTATAAATGTTGTTTGTTTAACGGTTATTATAACACATTTCGGTTATTGATGAAGATAACAAAATCGTGTACAATGATTTGTCTGTATTTTTAAGAACAAAGGGGCCTCTGAATTCTTAATAAATAATAATGTCTGTTTACTGTAAAAAAAAAAAAAAAATTTGTAATAATTTAAATTTAAATTTAATAACATTAGGAACACTATATTGTAAATAAAATAATTTTGTCCGCCTAAAGTTGGATTTCCGACCACTGTGCGGCGACTAAAAATAAAAAACTGTAGCTTGCTTCTATATTATCACAAATGTGAATGGTCAATTATTTACAATACATTTAAGTATTTACAAAGAAATACGGGAAAGTCCGTTGATATGAGATATGAAACGTTTATTTTCCATTTCTTAATCATAATGTGTAAATGTAGAGTAAATCTGGCACTAAATTGTCTTACAAAATGTACAACATTGGTCGTAATTTTGTTTTATTTTTGTACAGTTATAATTTGCAAACATTAATATTGCGATATACGCCTGTATATCTTGGTGGAAGTTAGTATTTAAGTAGAAAATAAAACACAATAATATGTTTGAACACAATACTATTGAACATAAAAACACACTGTATAAATATAGAGAAAAATATATTCAACGTACGTTACAGTTATAACAGCAGCCGTAATAGAATGGTAAATCCAACACCTTAATACTATGTCTTATATATGATATAATCTAGATTACAAATGTAATTGGTCCTTGTATAAAACAACTTTTAAATATTACTCAATGATTTCTATAGCGTTCATATATAATACCATATAAGGTTATATTATATTTATTACTTATAACATACTTATATTCCATGACCCAAATAAACAATATTAATTATATTCAATAATTAAATTTTAATATATTATATTATAATTTACAATAATAAATTGAAAGTCATATGATTGATGGCATATGTATATTATACATGCATATTTTCATAGACAATACTAGTGTTGTAAATTTGTATAAAATGGTATAACTTAAACTTATGGTAATATGCCTACATTAATAATATTTGCCAATTCAACTGTTCATAAATTTCATTATTATATTGAACAGTTAAATATTATGCCGTATAATATGGAGCTTATATAGAAAAATGCTTGTGCTTTGTTACCTACGTGTCATGAGAAGAATAATAACGTTAATTTTGATAATAACTAAAATTATAGGATTTGATTCAGGGACGTCATTTGGAGTAAATTCATGGGGTAGCAAGCATCTTGAATATTAATTTTAATTTAGTTGTAGTCAAAAGAAGGGAGTGAGCAGTCGGTATATCGGTGAATCCTGGTTAATTGTTCATAAAAATTAGGTAAAAATATATCATAAATCTCATAATTTATTTTTTTAGTTTAAACATTTATTTACATTAATTTATCACACAAATATACAATTTCTGATTTCATATATTGTTGCAAGTTAAAATTTATTTTTCAATTTAGTGAAGAATCATGCGTCGTCCATTCTCTGTGGCATCAAATTCTTTTATAACATCGTCCCTGTTGACTTCTTGATCTCGATGCACATAGAGTATTGCTAAATCATTTAAACGATCTTGCCCAGTAGTACATCTAAGTTAAGTTTTTATACGTTTTAATATGGAAAAACTTCTTTCGCATGTTGCAGTATTTGTCGGTAATGTTAAAAATAATTTTAAAATTTGGGAATACAGTGGAAATCCGACCTGTATATTGTTAAATAAAATATATGATATCCGACTGTCGAGTAAATTTTCTTTCACATTTTGTGTTTTAAACATCCGATTAAATATATTAACTTCACTCTGTAGTTCAGAAATATTAATATCATACGTGTTACATACTAACTTATATGAAGCCACATCTGGTAAATCACTAGTTAATATATCATTCATAGCATTTAAAAGAGCTTAATTGTTTTCTTTAAATCTTTCTTCTATATCGGCAACAAGTATATCCAAAACTACATAATAAACATTAATTAAATAATGATATTTTATGTTTAATGCATTTTGTTAGGACTTTCCTCCACCTAATTTCATTGGAATTTTTCTCTCTCTAGGTAATTTTGCTTCTTCTAAATCATATTTATCAACAATAACTTGGGTTTCTATTCATATACTATGGAACTTATCGTTAGATCGACTGTCTTAAAACGTATTAATTGTTTGCTGTGCCATCAAATGTACCGATGAATAATTAATTGATGGAGATTGAAGGTATTTTGATAAAATATTAGTTTCATTCAACACAAATGTTTGTAAATTTAAGCAAAAAATCAAATCAAAGGTTTCGATTAATTTAAGTAATGAACTAGCATCAGGTCCTGCAAAAGTGTCATTTTCTCCGATTTCATGAAGTGAATGCAATAACGCTGATAATTTTTCAAGTACTGCTTTAATAGCTTCTATTCGGCAATTCCACCGAGTAATAAATAAAAATATAAACGGATTATCAACAATAATATTAATGGTCATAAAAATTATTATTAATATGATATGGACAAAATATATTTTTACAGGGTATCCTTTTTTATTATTTAGGTGTACGAGTCATTTTATAAGTTTTTTTTTTTTAATTTAAATATTGCATGTTTAATATTTACTTTTTCTTATATATAATATAATGTATTGCCATTAAGATATATGTTGTATACTATTATAATTGTTAACAAATTATTTTAATATTTCTGTTCAGAGCCTTACTGGGAAGAATGGCGTTATTATCTTGGACAGCTTGAACAGCCGGAGCAGCCTCAACAACAAAATCAGCCTCAACTACAGGAGCAGCCTCAACTACAGGATCGGCAGCTTCAACAAC
>NW_026095804.1:0-15695 GCF_023614345.1 Adelges cooleyi
TAAACAACAATTATTACAATAATATGGAACTGAAATCAGTTGTAATGAAATTTTACCTGCAGTTTTCAACTTGGAAGGCGAATTGTTCTCAATGAATCCTCATTACATCGATGTTCGCACATCACAGATGCTAAAACCACAAGCAGATTTTTCATGGTCTTATAAATCACCAGAAAATCTTATGAATGCAGGATTATATAGCAAGGAAATGATTAACACCTTACAGCGACATCTATTGTTTCCAAATGAAATTCTTGCAGCTGAATCTAACCTGATACGAAGGTCACTTCTTGGATACTCTGTAATGAATCAAGGTCTAAAACTTAATTCATTAATAGACAAAGATACACTCAGTGAATTGGTCGAGGAAAAGATTGCCAGGTTATGGGGATGGTTTACTTTCCTTGGTAATCTAATTTCTGGATTTCTCGGTATCCTATTCATATATAAAATTATTATGATTTTCATTAACACAACCCTAAATATATCAATATTATATCAGTCGTTTGGTTTTAGTATAAAACTATTAGCAGCATTATTTACAAATTTACGAACACAGTAATTTAATGCATAAATCCTATAAACAACAAGGTACTACTGACAATCATGAACAAAAACAACCCTTAAAGGCGCCAAACTTAGACGAACAAGCAAACATTATCTTGATGGACAATATCAAATTTGAAATGAACAGACCATCACCACCGAATCCACCAAAAAGGGCCTATCCTGTTTTGACAAATGAGTATCTTAATATACCACATTATCAAACCCCCAGAGCATCTTTATAACTGCTCTTGTAAAAAGTCACATAAACATTACAATTTTATTACATAGGCAAGGCACCCTAGATAAACAACAATAACACTGTCACTTCAGTACTTAAGCAATTTAAAATCCAAATAAGGAATCACTCCCTCTACGAAATTCACAAAATATCGACAAAAACTCCCTTAAATAGATAATCTTCAGGTTGTGCCCACTTAGTCAAGTTCCGACCTTGCCTATGTCCAATCACAATTTTATAATTATATAAACTTCTGTTCTTATTTTTATTTTTGTGCTGTGCTCATACGATTTTTCTAAATACTAACAATTTTTTTTAACGTGGACTATAAAACATTGTGTCAAACTTTCGATTAACAATACAACAATTATATTGTTTTTTACTTTGTGTTAATTACAACATATTCTTTGTGTCAAATTTCTTTACTTTCTTAAATTTTTTCTCATTTAACAAACCATAAACAACAAATTTACTTATTTTGCCCTGGACACGGAGTTTGGAAATTACCAAGGTAAGGATATCTTAGTTTCAGGGGCTTTTAAACAGGCAATGGGAAACGCAACCCCAACTAGCTTTAGAGGACCCCCACTAATTGTTTCACACCCTGGATCTAGGCCAATTCCTTCCACCTCACAAATATGACGCATTTCGGCACCATGTACATAATTATTAAACCCCCAAACCAACAATTAGAGCAGCAATACTTAAACAAATAGACATTTCTTTTACAACTGACTACGACACACTTAACGTTGATTATATTAATAATTACCTTTCTTATGATTCGAATCCTTTTATCATCCTCTTTCACGGCCATTATGACCACAGAATTCTAACTAAACTTAACATAACGACACCTTTCCTGAACCTAGTTGCTTCACGCAAACCAAATGATATATGCCACCTTTCATTGCACACATTCAACAATAAAGAACCCATATGTTCAACAGTAATGGGTAATATACATAAAAATGGAAACTTGCTCAGCCTTACCGAGGCTCATAATCTGATATGTGACTTAACACATTGTGAGCTATTAGCACACGATCCCGTATTCGATGCTCATCATACAGCTTGCCTATTTTCTTACTTAGCAATACGCATAGGACTCGATCGTATAAAACAATACTTAAGGGACCACTTCTAGTTCACAAAATAATCAATGTTTTGCATATCTCAAATATTCATTTCTCACCACAGCAATCTTTAAACAACTCATAACACTTTTTTTTTCTCTTCACAAAATAACAACTTTACGTCACCCACAAACATTTTTTAAATCATAGTTATCGGCAATATATCAGGGTCAAACTTTACAACAAATCATATAAGAATCAACCACGAATCAACAAACATTCCCACAACCTCTCAGAATTCAATTAACAAGAACCATTCAGAATGAGAAAATCTGTATCTCTGGAAGATCACAAACTTTTTTTAGAACAAAACGAAATACCATCTGACGCGAAATTGCATTTTCAAGGTGTCCCTGTTTTTTAGAAAAATTTATGTAACGCAAATGTTACAATTAAACATATTTAACAAACAACAAATGTACAAAACATTTCGCAAACAATTTTATAGAAATAAACTATCATACCAAATAATAAAACAATACACAGCTTTTGTATTACGTTTTAATATTTTTTTTCATTATGTTTGTGTGTTATACATTTTAATAAAATCAAGTCCGATTATAAAAATGGTTTTTTATTTTGTAAAATATATAATACTGCCTATACAAAATGTACTTAAAACAATTATAAGAATTAACATAATTATAAACTTTTTTAAAAGTAGTAATATTTGTCAAATCCTAAATGCATTGTGTTGCCTCCAGGCAAAAATGATTATTTAGATATTTAAACAAAAAATTAATTTTTTATTTTTCCTATAATCAGAAACACCTAATAATAAAAAAAAAATTAAAATTAAAAAAAAAAAATCATGCATTGTAGTTGCATGAGAGTTTAACGTATAAAATAAATCTAAGAATAATAAAGGCCAGACGTCTCAAAAATCAGAAAAAAACGATTTCATTATTATCCCTTACAAGGTGTGTGATCGTGAACTAGCCGATCATTACGATTTATTATATTTCAACAACGGAGAGGGAGTATATCACTACTGTTACATCAAGAACCTTGCAAGATTGGTTGGATGTCAAATGTCTAAAAACACCAAGGAAAAAGCCATCTGCAGACGTTGTTTTAAGGTGTACACCGATGAACCGGGTAAAATTGATAAAGAAGCTAGACTTGTTGATCATAAAAGAATTTGCGACAAGAACGAGTCAGTAACTCCAATTCTACCACCACCAAAAACGTACTTGCAGTTAGAGAACTGAAGTAACAAATAAAAACTCTATTTTGTTATTTACGCAGATTTCGAGCGTTTGTTAAAGAAACCTGTTGGAGATAACCATTTTGGGAAAACAACTGTCACTCAAGAACATTTCCCCATTAGTTATGCATACCTAGTTCAAGCTAGCGAGGATGTACCAACAGAGCTAATGGAACAATTCAGCATACCACAATCCCCGGTTATATACAGAGGTAATGCAAATTTTGAGGCTAACGATGTACCAAAACATTTTATACAGAGCATTACCAATGTAGCACGTAATATTGTCCAGCTTTTAAATATCAACACTCCTATACGTATGACATCACAGAACGAAAGTAACCATAAGTCTAGACGGTGGACGGTGGCAAATGTCCTCTTTGTAAATGTAAATTTTCATTAATAAATAATCCGGTACGTAATCACCACCATTTAAGCGGTAGATATAGACAGACCGTCAATAATAGATGTAATTTTAAAATGCAAAAGCCCAAGTTCTTGAGTTGCATCATTTATAACTTATCAAGCTATGATAGTCATATAATAATAAACGAATTAGGGCACGATCCGCATACAATAAACGTTATTCCGAATAGTGAAGAAAAATTTATATCTTTTTCAAAATTAATTTCGAATAAGTTTTCCATACGCTTTCTAGATAGTTATCGTTTTATGGCTAGTAGCTTGGAAAAATGACCAATAGAAGGTAGTGATTAAATGGCAACGCTTCGGTGGGATATGAGGTTTGATGGCTCTCGCGACAACAATATCAGAATGGAACGAATTTATACACAAGCGTTTGATATTAACGAATACTCTGAAAAGGCAAGTGGGCGTTCAAATACATATTATAGAAATTTTCAATACGATTCTATCAAGACTATTTTGGGGGGGACTGATAGACATGGGCTTATAGAAGGGGTACTTCGAGCAAACTATTTTTGCTATACCTACTTCGAAGTAAAGTTGTTTCCGAAATTAGTGGGGAAGAAATTTAATAATTTCAAATTATAAGTGGGGTTGGGTTCGTGGTCAGGATGGGAATAGGGCAGTGAGAAGAAAAATGTATTTCTGCAACACTGATGAATCGGAATGCCATCTACCGACTCTGGAAGATGGTTTTGAAATAGTGTCATGTAGGAGAGAAATGTTTCGATCATGGGATTTAATTTTCGAATTGACCCAGATGAAGAAATGTGAATGTTGTGAAACACAAAATTTATAGTACACACACACACACACAGTCAAAATGTGTTCTTATATACGTAGCTATAAGCTCTATACACTATTTAATAATAAGTATTGGATATATCGCAAGTGAAAGAATAAAAAATATAATTTTTTGCTTTCCACGATGCTCACCCAACACCTCGGAGAATGTGTATAAAACCATAAACAACCGCTTTTTTACCCTCGCAGCACCTGTTTACACTGCACACTGCACCAGATTTTTTCTTAAGGGTGAATTCCTTAGGGAGTTCACCGTCAAACATTGAAAGCATATATTTAGGCATACACACAAACAAACTACACATTCGCATACTGCAACAGATTTTTTCTTAGGGTGAGGGTATTTTTTGGTATATTATGTATTTAGGCAACCGTCAATCTATTTTGAAGGTTTCAGTAACATTTTATTTCTCGTTTCGTTACAACCTCGTTTTTCGTCTTTTAACTGTTCCATCATTTAACATTCAATAAAAATGCAACCAAAAGTTTAAAAATAAAATCGCGAACATCAATCTAACCGAGGATGATGAACCGACGGAGCCTCGTGAAATGTTCATTGCCCAATTCGGTATACCGACCCCTGTTTTTACGCGTCAAAGGAGAGAATTTGACGCGTTTGCTTCATCAGGGGAGGAAGAAGAAGAAACATCTAGCGAATCTTCTTCTTCTTCTGACGACGATGAAGAGGGTCTGTTCAATCTATCTGATAACGAAAGTAATTATCCTTACAAATATTATTTATACATTTTAAAATATATATTATATATTTTTACTGCTAGGTTTAGAAAAAAACATAACTCATAAACAATACGACTATCTGCTGATTAATTATTTCGATTTTAGTTAATTACAGTGGAAATTCAAAAGACCATGGATTTTACAGAAAACTTCATCCCTCTGCGGACAGAGGAGCTTAACGAGTGTTCGTGGGGAGTCGAAACATTCTGTGATCCATGGCCGATAGAAGGTAGCGATCAAATGGCGACGCTTCGGTGGGAGTTGAGGTTCGATGGCTCTCGCGATAGCAATGTCAGAATGGAACGGATTTATACACAGGCGTTTGATATTAACCAATACTCTGAAAAAGCAAGTGAGCGATAAAATACATATTACAGAAATTTTCAATACGATTCTATCAAGACTATTTTGGGGGGGACTGATAGACATGGGCTTATAGGAGGGTACTTCGAGCAAACTATTTCTGCTATACCTACTTCGAAGTAAAGTGTTGTTTCCGAAATTAGTGGGGAAGAAATTTAATAATTTCAAATTATAAGTGGGGTTGGGTTCGTGGTCAGGATGGGAATAGGGCAGTGAGAAGAAAAATGTATTTCTGCAACACTGATGAATCGGAATGCCATCTACCGACTCTGGAAGATGGTTTTGAAATAGTGTCATGTAGGAGAGAAATGTTTCGATCATGGGATTTAATTTTCGAATTGACCCAGATGAAGAAATGTGAATGTTGTGAAACACAAAATTTGGAAATTTGGGCTAATTTCTCAGACGTGTTGTGGATAGATGAATGGGTTCCGAATAATATCGAGCATTCTCAAAAAATTAAATATTTTTTTAAACTCATTTAAAATCAAACTTCGGTTAAATTCGGTTATAAATATTTTTTATTTTAAATTCGGATATAATTAATTTTTTTTTCTTTTTCCTTTTTGCTTTAATTCAGATATAACTTAGTGTCAAACGTCTGGTGTAAATATGTGTCTATTATTGTTATTATTATTATTCCTATTTTATAATTACTATTTAGACCGCTTTTATTTAACACATTTTCCAATTTGCTAGTTTCATATGAAATAAAGACATGTGTATACTTATCTTTTAATCGAACATTTTTATTTACTTATTATGGGCTGAAAATAAGGGTATATATTTCAATTATTCTTGAATGATTTTCATTGAATTGCCATATTCATTCGAAATTTGGACGTCGCACCTATTTTCGTGCTATTTTACCTGCAGACCAGAGAGGCAAGCATACTAATCGTCCAATAGCTGAAAGACAATATTAAAGACTATATAAGACAAAATATTAATAGTTTTCCTGTTGTTGATTCCCACTATATAAGAGCTGAATCAACCAGAAAATATCTGGCCTTTCGATTTCTAAAATGCATAGGCTGTATTTAGAGTGGATTAAAGAGAAACCTTTTACATCAGCACATAAAAATTATCCTCTTAATGGATGACTTTAATATGATGTGCCAAACTGAACACAAATTTGTATGTGGTTTACGATTTGTCTAATGAAGACTTTTTCATTATAATACTCACTTTTTTAATTACTTATTGTTAAAATTTATTGTACTATTAATTCGTTACTACGAAACGAATTTTATGTACATTTTTTTTACACAGTAAATAATATTTTCAAATGGCCATACGCATTGCCACACGGGGGAGGGTTTTTTTTTAAATGAACAAACCAAATTCTTCAGTTTTACTGTTTGTATAACCTTAACCATTACACGGTATATTTACTATCTATATTCATAATATAGATAGTACTACATTTAATAGTAAAAAAAAAAAACCCTCTCCGGGGAACCTACACAATATTTTTCTGAATCTGTATACCTCCGGGGAAATATTTAGACACGAAAAGTAACATTTACTGTTAACCAGTTCAGTGAACAACCAGTGTATTTTTTTTAACTTAAAATACTAGCAATATAAACTATGCCGAATTTATCAGAAATTTATTTAAGAAATGACATGTTCAAATCACGTTTTGTTTTTGAACATGTTGTCGTGGCCGTAGACTTTAGGAGTGATTAAAATAACAACAATTTTTTAACTTTAGTCACCGTTTATTCTACTACGCGATAGTACTACGCGACAATAATAATAATACTGATTATCGGCGGTCCGGTGACGGCCGTATTTATGTTACCGGCGGCGGTCAACATTGCTGATAAGCTGAGCAGGGGTTTTGCCTAATGGGCAATTAGGGAAGCACGACCCGGTCGGGTATTGTCATCGCGGTCCGGGTAATAGTCCAGACCGCGGTGATGGCAATGCCCGACCGTGTCAATATATCACAATATCCGCTAAAATATGTAATGAACGTCCGTGTTGGAGTACTTTCGAGGGCATAGAGAGCCGGCCAGAATTCGGGATAAGATCATTTGCCATCGAAGATATCAATGTATTTTTCGCATTTATGCGTTTGATGCATTGTAAACAATGCAGACGTCCACTATACCGATGGATCACACTCGATAGATCAGTCGCCAGGAATTGGAGTTTGTTGACACTAGACAAGTTCGTAAATTATGTTGACCTACCTGATGAATATGTTGACTAGTATTTTTTTTACTCATATTAGATTTAAGAAGACAGAAACAGTTAATGTAATTTTTTTTACTTATATTAGATTTAAGAGCTAGAAGTGTAAATTTAATATTTTGCCTAAAAGAAACTTTTTTTTTTTTAAAACATTAAATCTTCATTTTCGGTTAACTACATATTTAATTTAATTTATTAAATTTGTTTTAGATGGATTCGTTTTAACTAACAGTGGATTCAATGGACTTTGTAAATCGACATATAAAATCCCCTCAACAGAAGTTTTGGAAAATAGGGCTTTCAAAACAGCAAGAACTCTATTCCAGGACACAAACGTTGAATCAGCAATTGATGAAGATGTAGTAACATAAAGCATATGTCTAAGTTTTAACTATATTTATTAAACTATCATTTTGTAATAACATATTATATATTCAAATTTATACTATATGTGACATTTTTATATAACTATCATGTTATTATTATTCAATATACAACGCGCGTAGTGTGATATAGAACCTCTTTGAATAATTTCAATAAACTTAAAATACTCTAATAGATAGCGTACATACTCATTTTAGGCGTAACATTTAGATAACAATAGGTTCATTAAAGAAGGAGTTAAACACACGACTCGACACGAACTTATCCGAGACGAACTTAACCAACACAGAAACGCACTATTTAACCCAGCCCACAGCGCAGCGAAGCGCAGTTTTGCTCTCTCACATCTCTCATACAACCTTCCTCTCCTTATTGTGTGGACGCCAAAGTCGGGTAGCTGTTATCAGTCCGCCGCGGCCACCAATGTCCTTCCTTTCCTTATTGTGTGGACGCCAAAGTCGGGTAGCTGTTATCAGTCCGCCGCGGCCACCAATATCCTTTCTTTCCTTATTGTGTGGACGCCAAAGTCGGGTAGCTGTTATCAGTCCGCCGCGGCCACCAATATCCTTACTTTCCTTATTGTGTGGACGCCAAAGTCGGGTAGCTGTTATCAGTCCGCCGCGGCCACCAATAACATAATCCTTCCTTATTATCCTTACACATACATACGCCGAGTCCGTAGCGATATATAAAAATACTATATTCATTACAGTTCAATTACTTAAATACTTTAAACCGTACGAGTTTCTTATCACACACGTGTCATTATTAAGCAATAAAAACACTGTTGTTCTTTCGTTCATACATATACCTATACCTATACCTCTTAAAGGTATCGTTAAAGGACATTAATTCTAGCGGTCGAACAATCCTATTACACCCATGTGACTATTTTTGGTCAGCAAGGAATGTTGTCGGCTTATAATAACTCAGTAGACGTGGTTATTTCTGACAAGCGCACTGATTATTATAATATCATTGGTAGACCGTGTACTGAATTACACTTTAACGAGAAACAGATGGTCATAAGATAACGTTAAAACGCCAGTGTTTGAAATATTTTATGAATGAAAACATTCGTGTTAAAACAACGTTCACTTCGGCATATCAAGATCACATACTCAAGGAATATCGACAAGGTCATAGAGCTTCGAGTGACTCCACGACAAGGTATGTACTGCATACAATATTATAACACTGTGTAATAATAAGTCTAGAGGCAGGAAGTGAGCCTTTGTAGTAAACATACACATATGCACACCCCGATTAAGAGTCGTTTTCATACTTATTTAAAATATCCATTCACCGCCGCTTCCCCGTCCTTTTCTTTTATTACAAAATGGCGCCCAACGTAAAAAGCTTTTATTCCACAAATCACAAAATTTTTGGCTTCGCCCGAAAAAAACCGCTGCCCAATTTTTTCACAACTACAAAAAACTTGGTAAAATTACAAGAAATATAAATATAAAACATTAAGTAAATTATATATTAAATAAACATACGAACTCTTAAAAATACTGACATTAAAGTTAAAAAAATAATCAAATATTGTCATACAATTCTGTTAACTGATATAACTAGAAGTTTTATTTTTCATTCTACAGTTCAAAAACCATTTTTGAAAATATTACAACTATTAGAGTATACATACTACACTAATATATAACTAACATCCGATAAAACGTTTTAAATGGAATCTAAACATACATATAGTACTTATGAACGAAACAACTCAAGTCAATTAGAAGGCACCCTTGAATACCAGAGACGCCAATCAGGTCATTAAATGATCTAGGCGAGATTAACACGGCAATACACGGGTAATTGAGCCCCGACCGATTTTTCTGTAGAACACTTAACAGGGGTGACAAAACTTCTCTTTGTACACCAGACATAAAACTCTTAAAAATATCGTTAAATTTTTCATTACAAAACTCTCAAAAATGCCTAATTTGCTTACAAACTTAAATATTTAATAAATATATATACCTACAAAATGTTTTTTTTGTAACATATCCAAATTTTCACAAACATAAACACTTAATAATTTCAGCTTTGTCAATACACTGAGGAAATGTAACTCTTTTAATACACAAATACTTAATTTCGATTTTATTTTTTATATATCTTGGTGAATATCATACTATAGATCTATATACTATCTTATTATAGATGTAGATAACTTTAAAATTATAACCACTGCATCATACCAACTTAAATTTTGAATACAAAAATAATATTGTTCTAACATAGTTCATTTTTATAATAATAACAATAATATACATAACACCTATAAAATAAAGGCCACTCATATAATAATACATGCTAAAAAATATATATATATATAAAGGGCAATACACATAGGCCTAACATATAATAATAAAAATAATATTAATGCTAATAAATAGAGCATTAATAAATAAACAACGCTTTTATATAAGCCAAATATATAATATTGAAACCGATAAAATTATATAAATATAGCAATGAACTTAACAAGAATAGGTTTTCATTAAACAACATAATAATAATATTCGCCAAGCAAATCGTATAACATTATGAATCTTTATAACAAATATTATAAAAACAATAATATAACAAAATCAAATTTAGTATAAAAGTATCACCCTTTTATAATTTTAATAATGCAGTAAACAAATCCATTACAATTATTTCACAAAAAATAATGCGTAAAATAGTATAATTTCCTAACATTCACAATATTTCCACATATCCCATAAACAATTATCGAATTTTTGCAAACAATCCTTATACACAATATTACTGTATTACACGAAATCAACTACAATTCACACCTAATTTTTTTTTTAAATATCACTTTAATACGCTCAAGCGAGGCTTCAGGCCGAAATAAAAGTTCATACTAGTATACTTAATGAACCATAAATATAAAACTGAAATTTATCATAAAATACCAAATCAAAAACTATCATTACTTTAATACCAGTATTAAAACACTTTTCTAATTACAAACCGAGATACCTAATGGCAAATGCAAACGGGAAATGTCCTTATAACCTAATAATGCTAATAAAATTGCGACCCATAGGATTTTCTTAATTTAAGGTTTCAAACATAGAAAAATAACATCGCACACAATATTATTACCGACAAAATGTCGGGATATAGCATCAATACTAATTACAACATTAAATATACTACCAATAATTAATATAAGCATTATATCGCAAAGTTAATTTACATAAGAATAATATTAATAATCCTTGTATAATAAGTGATATTAATAATGATAATATTAAAAAATATATGCATAAAATATGCTAATAAATATTACATAAATAACACAGGCCAAATACCAAATATGTAATAAAAAAAAAAAATGTTTAAAAACACAGGCTATTTTCATAAAGAATGCCAATATAGGCTACATACATAATAAGAAAGCCAAACAAACAATAAAATATATTGAATAATGATACAAGAAATGCTATTGATCATTTATTTACAATACAAATATAAACATACATAAATGAGATATCAATAATATAGATATCATATATAAAGTCTAAACATATAAATAATATGCTGATAAATACTCTATTACACAAATAATAAAAATACACACAGGCCACAAAAAATACATAAATGATGCCAAGTAGGACCAATTGCATAACGCTAAGATCAGACAAAACATACATACTGGGAAAAATATATAAAAAATTCTAATTTGGTATAAAAGTGTGATATTTTTCATACAACTCATACATTACACATATAATTAATATATTCACAATAGATTATAAAACTACTTTTAATGTTATGCATTGAGTCAAATGCGTTACAGCAAAATTAAAACACAATTTTGATACATAAATCATCTAAAAGGGAGATAGATAACACAAATTAACAAGAATATAAATACTTTATTAAGATAAATTACCACTTATATTAAACAAAACTAAATCATTTCAATAAAATTGCCCATCACAATAAAATTCACTTAAGCCAAGAATAAATTACACTATACAATTTTCTTATAATTATCATATAACTTTAATGACACAAAATACAAATTTGATCAACTTTTCTTAAATCTAGAATAACGTAATAAAAACATATATACAACAAAAATTCTTTTATACATATTATCATTAAGCATACACGAGTATATCTACTCAATAAAATCATCCTTAGTTATATTAGATCTAATCTAAGTAATAAAAAAAAAACAAATTTAAAGTTTTCTAAAATATTTCAAAACTTATTTACAAAAAACTATATTTTTAAGAAACAAAAAATACATTAGTTAAATTAACACATACATTTCTATTTCAATCACACAATGTGATGACATTTATTCCATAGTTAATATTTCTACACCACTATGACCACTTTGTTCATAATTTTATATAACAAATGCATCAATAAATATGCAATAATCAACGCTTTTATACTTTATATACATCACATATACAATAATATATACTAATCTAGAATAAGGCTAATTACTAAGCATAATATAATTCACTAACACAATTTTAAAACAAAAAATACATATAATTTATAAAAAACAAAAAATATTACATAATTAATACAATCATAAATCATGTATTTAGCATTTAAATATTAGATCTTAATAAATATCACTTAACTCAAAATATTCTCTAAACTATATATTATAATCATTGATTTATGTAAAAAAAAAAAACATAAAATATAAAAGTATAAAACAAAAAAAAACCTTTTTATTATATACAATCTCATATATTCCCAATTATTAAATAATATTATTATCAAATGTAATCATGTCATAATTGTTATTATAATTATATTATGTGTCTAAAACATTTGTATTTCAATATAACCTAGCACTTAAGTCATTATCACATTATATACAACTTAAACATATATATATAATGAATCATTACATATATAAAATCGATACATGCCTCATTTTCACCAAAACCATTTATTGTATAAAAAAACACAACACTAATTTGTAAACAAACATACACACCTATGCTCACACATAATCGACCCTTCTTTATCTACAATCTATCAATGTGTACAACAACAGGATCTATTCCATCACATACGGTCATCGGCAACCAATCATCGGACCGCCCACATCTATACGGAAACGAATCACGAAGGACACGCAAACCAAACCGGATTGTCAAATCCTCAATACAGCCTGGTAATAGAAGGGATGACCATACTATTGTCACCCCAACAATACAATCCTGAAATCCTATTACAAACAGTAATTCGTTCAACCTTCGCAACGGTTCACGTGTTTAACTTCAGTAGTTCAACCAATCTTACTGTCATGTCGACATTTTCTAAAAGAAATGCTTGGTATTCAAACTTCATTATTGACGACTACATGAGACTTCTCGTGAATTATTCCAAGTCAAACGTTTATGCATTTAATACGGATTTCATTAGTCAACTCCTCACACATGGCTTTGAAAACGTCAAGAAAAATTTAATCGAACACAACATATTTTCTAAACAATATTTGTTTTTACCAACAATTGTGAGCGGTTGCCATTGGATTCTAAACACAGTACACATCCCATCACATACTATAACACAGTATGATAGCTTATACACATATTTTCCGCAAGTAACCAATACCATTGCAACCATGTTGAAACAATACACAGATCTTATGAACATTGATCCAATTAATTGGACAATCGTTCAAGGTGATTCTCCCTATCAAGAAAACGGGTATGACTGTGGAGCTTTTGTTCTCGAAATGACCAAACATATCACTATGGAAACACCATTCAATTTCAATCAGAAACATATGTCTCTTATTCGTATTCGACATGAGAAGGAATTACGACTTCAAACAATACTACCAATACTTTTACGACATGGCATGGATGGGAGCAATAATCAATCATCTCAAACTTCTAAAAACACAACATTATCACCCAACTCAGTATCAGGTGAGTCCACTGAGTTAATAAACTATAAAGCCATAAAGAACAAGCGTAGACTCAAACGTATGGGTTATAAAAGACCACGAAATCACAAGAAAAAGAACAAAGCAAAAACACATGATCACACATTATCACAATAATACACACACCTAAATTCTTTAGACAAAAAATATAATATATTCATAATAAAATAAAAAAAGGGGAAACAACATGTATCACATTTCATTATATTCTCATAGTTTAAGATAACTAACCATTATTATTATCATAATTACTATTATTATTTTATCCATTATTATACACCTTATCATGTTACGAGGGCGTAACATAAAAAAATTAGCCCGCACTTTGTAGTAACATAAAGCATATGTCTAAGTTTTAACTATATTTATTAAACTATCATTTTGTAATAACATATTATATATTCAAATTTATACTATATGTGACATTTTTATATAACTATCATGTTATTATTATTCAATATACAACGCGCGTAGTGTGATATAGAACCTCTTTGAATAATTTCAATAAACTTAAAATACTCTAATAGATAGCGTACATACTCATTTTAGGCGTAACATTTAGATAACAATAGGTTCATTAAAGAAGGAGTTAAACACACGACTCGACACGAACTTATCCGAGACGAACTTAACCAACACAGAAACGCACTATTTAACCCAGCCCACAGCGCAGCGAAGCGCAGTTTTGCTCTCTCACATCTCTCATACAACCTTCCTCTCCTTATTGTGTGGACGCCAAAGTCGGGTAGCTGTTATCAGTCCGCCGCGGCCACCAATGTCCTTCCTTTCCTTATTGTGTGGACGCCAAAGTCGGGTAGCTGTTATCAGTCCGCCGCGGCCACCAATATCCTTTCTTTCCTTATTGTGTGGACGCCAAAGTCGGGTAGCTGTTATCAGTCCGCCGCGGCCACCAATATCCTTACTTTCCTTATTGTGTGGACGCCAAAGTCGGGTAGCTGTTATCAGTCCGCCGCGGCCACCAATAACATAATCCTTCCTTATTATCCTTACACATACATACGCCGAGTCCGTAGCGATATATAAAAATACTATATTCATTACAGTTCAATTACTTAAATACTTTAAACCGTACGAGTTTCTTATCACACACGTGTCATTATTAAGCAATAAAAACACTGTTGTTCTTTCGTTCATACATATACCTATACCTATACCTCTTAAAGGTATCGTTAAAGGACATTAATTCTAGCGGTCGAACAATCCTATTACACCCATGTGACTATTTTTGGTCAGCAAGGAATGTTGTCGGCTTATAATAACTCAGTAGACGTGGTTATTTCTGACAAGCGCACTGATTATTATAATATCATTGGTAGACCGTGTACTGAATTACACTTTAACGAGAAACAGATGGTCATAAGATAACGTTAAAACGCCAGTGTTTGAAATATTTTATGAATGAAAACATTCGTGTTAAAACAACGTTCACTTCGGCATATCAAGATCACATACTCAAGGAATATCGACAAGGTCATAGAGCTTCGAGTGACTCCACGACAAGGTATGTACTGCATACAATATTATAACACTGTGTAATAATAAGTCTAGAGGCAGGAAGTGAGCCTTTGTAGTAAACATACACATATGCACACCCCGATTAAGAGTCGTTTTCATACTTATTTAAAATATCCATTCACCGCCGCTTCCCCGTCCTTTTCTTTTATTACA
>NW_026095805.1:0-15062 GCF_023614345.1 Adelges cooleyi
ACGAAATGAACGGAATGGCTTCAAATGATCTTTAACATCAAGTTGAAAATACTTAGCTTATGACAATGATTTCAAACCGAAAGTTTTTAAGTTCAATTGAATTTTCTATCAGTTTTGTAAAGTGTTTGTGAAAATATGTTGAATTTTATAATTACCTAAGCCTTCGTGCATTTCTCGTTGCAGTTCAAGCTCCATTGCGTGTTCTAAAATTTAAAACAAAACATATTTTTATGTTATTGTTTGCCATAACGATAGACATCTATCGTTACGGCAAAATTAATAACCATATGATTGCTATCATAATTTAAAAACTAATGTAAAAGCCGTGTGTAATGTTTTATAAATATGAAATAAGAATTACGGATAACAGGGTCTTCATTGAAGTTTTGTTCTGAAATTAAAAAGGAAAACATTTTATACTTGTGAACAACCAACAACTATATGGAAATATTTTCAACTATTACCAGGTAGTGCAAACATAAAAGTCAATTTCTCTGAAATTATGATTACAAAAAATTAATTTTTAAACAATATTAGATAACTTAATTTCATGTTCCATTATAAATTTAAAGGAGAAAGTCAAGGTATAAAATACACGTTTTTATAATAATAAGCAAGTTAAATATTCAAATAAAAAATTGAGTGATTTAAATTTAATATTTATATCACTCATAAAGTTGCATTGATATATTGTTTTTACAAATAATTGTATCGTTTCCAAAACATTTTTTCTGCTAGCATACTTAATCGGTTTTTTTGTAGAATAATAGTTACCCATTGTGACCGCATTTTGACAAACAAAATGTGTTATTTTGCCACGAACGGTCCCTAAAATATATAAATAATTAATTGAGTTAATAAAAAAAATCAAATGAAATTTTAATGCGACATAATATGTAGAAAAATGTTCTGAATAGAAGTACATTTTAGTTAAACGTGGCCCATTTAACTCTAGTGATAAACCGTGTTGGAATTTTATTAGACAATTATTCTATAATATCTATTCTAGATTATCAATCATATTGTACAAACTGAATTATTATATAATCATATTATTCGTGCGGGACACTCTTTTGAAAAATATTGCATTATAGTGCATTATTTGAGCTTTTTATCCTCATCAAACCTCGACTTCGCCACTGTTGATAACTCCTGGAGTTCTTCGGTAAAAACCTTTTTTTTTAAATACAATACACACACAAGCCAATAATCGGAAACATTTTTTTTTTGTAGAGATTATAGCTGATAAGTACAAATTATCTTATAGTCAGGCAAATGGCAAGTACAAAAAAAACATTAAACTTATAGTATTTATCATTTTAAGTATGTCTTACTTTGTTTAACATGTTTCTTAATGAATGTGTCTGTAATAAATTATGTATAAAAACTGTAAGTGGTAAAACTTAAAAAAGTATTTTGTAAACAAAACTGACTTGTAGTATGAAGCCTCTTTCTATTCTCTAGATCGGCTGATCTTTCCATTTCGACTAATTGTTTATCGTCTTCTTCATCTGTAAAAAAGTTATTTAATTTTGTTTAGATTTATATAAACCTAAACCAAGTACCCTGAGCAGGAACTTGTAAAAACGAATTACATACCACTACTTGCCAATACGTTTAAACACAGTACAACACAGCACAGTAATACATACAGAACTTTCATTTTTGTCTGCAAATATTAATTTAAAAATGTTATATTAGACGGAGGTATACTTACAATGAAAACTAAACGTTTTTTGCACAGTTCCTATTTGTACATTTTTTAACTCCAAGCAGTATTATTTCTTTCTCGTTATGTTTACTTACTTACATTGCTTTGACAATTAGTTAAAACTTCTATTGTTATAAACATGCCGGTAAAACATCATGGTTTTCTTACATTGATGCAAAGATTTCTTTACAACAACATATTAGATACGATTACAGAAAATATTGAAAAACGATTATTGACAAATGTACCTATACTAGTTATAAAAAATAATGACTTTACACGCATTTCAGAGTACGGTTGACTTGAATAGAGTAGTTTTCGATAGAAACTACACAGATGTAGAGGCCTCTTAATTATGTCAAGACATTCTATGTCTATTCATTCTGGTAGCCTAAGACAACTGTCTTAAAACAACTGTTGTATTTTACAAATACAATTTTTAAAGTTTTACTATTTTTTTTTTTATGAAAAACAAATGTTTTTTTGACTTTAACATGTATTATTATTTGTCTTTTTGAACGTTTCAGTTAACTTGCATACCTTATTGTTACATATATTATATCGAACACAGATTTTGTATTAAAACCAATAATAATACTTAAACAAACAGTTTTTTGACCCAAGTATGTCATGTATTCTAGTTAACACATTTTTTATTACTGTGTTCATATTATCTGATGTATTAATAAATAAATTAAATTCCTCTTCATTCATTAATGTGTCACAGTTAAGAAAAATAGTATCGTTAAACATTTTCTATAAAATCAAATTAAATGTAATAACATTATTGACATAATTAAGAGGCCTCTACATCTGTGAGTTTCTGTCGAAAACAACTCTATTCAAGTCAACCGTACTCTGAAATGCGTGAAAAGTCAATAATTTTAATAACTAGTATAGGTACATTTGTCAATAATTGTTTTTCAATATTTTCTGTAATCGTAACACGTAAGAAATGTAAATGTTTACACTAGGACAATTTATTAGAAAAATAGTTATTTGGCACAATGGTTTTCATACATTACAGTACATATACATATACAGAGTTTATTATAGGCCACTCAATATCTCACTTAGTTCAATTAATAATTTAATATTCACACAGACACTCATCTCGGATGACATTACAATATCCTGTAATAAAATTGGGACTAGGACATCCAGGCTATGTTAGGTTAGCGGTCAACACAGGGTCATACGTGGATCATTTGACGTTTCACTAAAATTTCATATTTTTCAAATCATCCAAAATGAATTTAGTTAATATTTATTCAGCAATTACTAAGTACCTTTAATAGGACTAAAAAGTAATTTAAAATAAATAAATTAAAAAAAAAAACTCTTTTAAAAACATGCTTTTCTAAAAAATAGAAAAAAATTAAACCAAAATGTAAAAAATAATTTTACTACAACAACAATTTACCAACGAATATTGTAGAACATTTTATTTAAAATGTCATTTACTTTGAAAACAACCGTTAAACATCTTTAATTGTTTTACTAAAAAGAAAAGTGTGAGCCCTATTCAACAAAGTCTAGATTCATTCAGTTAAGTATTATAAAATATATGTGTTTCTCACATATTAAACCTAATTTTAATTACTAAAAAACTTACAGTATAAAAAATTATCTGAAATGTTAACTGATTAACTTATTATAGACTTGGCTGAATAAGGCCCACGCTTTTCTTTTTAGACAACAATTTAATGTTTAACATTATTTAATATTGTAGTTAATTTTCGGTTGTTTTCAAAGTAACTGCTATTTTAAATTAAATGTGCTACAATTGATTGGTAAATTGTTCTTGTAGTAAAATTATTTTTTACATATTAGTTCACCTTTTTACTATTTTTGAGAAGAGCATGTTTTTAAATTGAGAATAATCTACTAAACATTTTGACTGATCGATAACAAGTTTTGGACAACTATTTGTGAAGTACTTATACTTTTAATATTAATAATATGTGTACCCAACAATTTCTGGTGATATTATTCAGTTAGTGCAAAACACTTGTTTAAAAAATACATGTTTTTTTTATGTTCAATATGTAAACATATTGTTACTACCTCTGGAGGAACAGCTAAAATAAATATCATATAAGTATAATATGGTATACAAAACTAAACAAGTGCTGAAAGCCCTACACTAAAATGCTAAAAAAACAATTCACATAGATTCTAAATACAATAAAATATCACGCCAAATTATTCTATACAAAAACTTATTATAATAATAAATTATCACACCAAATTATTCAAATAAAAGTTCTTTGTTTAAAAATGAATTTGAATAATTTTTAAAATTATCATTTAAATAGTCTGTAAGTGATTTTTTTAAGTAATTATATTTAAAAATATTATTTTGTAGGTATACATCATTAATATATTCTACATTTAGAAAATATATAAAACCAGTAAATATAAGAAAACAATTTCGTATATTACTTACTTAAATAATTGCAATAGTAGTTATGCTGACTGCTTCAACGGTTTGTATACGACTTATCGAATGGCTTATATTTTGTTGACCGAAACAATAAAAATCTAGATGTATTTTGCAATATTGTTTATGCGAATTTGTTAACATAAGCAACATTAGTCATTTTTTGTTATGAATAACATATTTATATTATTCTGAAGCATACTACCAAGTAGGGTATAATATTGTGCTCAATATTATACAGGGTGATTTTTTTTCGGATTAGGTACGAAAATATGTGCGCGCAAAAACATATTTTTCCATGTTTGTGTTATTTTGTTAGGTTTTTTTTACAGTAAAACATGTTTTTTAGCAATAATTCAAATAATTTTTTACGATTTGTGCGAAGAAACCAATGTACAACAGCATGTTTTTCTAAGCTCGTGTTGATCTTATCGATACAGGGTGTCCCGTCAGGTTTTAACAACACCTTGAATTTAGATTGAGAACACTTTAGGCTATGATGCACAAAATGTATTTCATCAAGCAAATGTATGAAGGTCATTGTAACAAATGAACATAGATTAGACTTTAATGTAGTTCGATAACACAATAATTATACTAGTTAATAATTGTCTACTATGTACAACGCGAGTATGAAGTGCTCACAAAAACAAAACGGATTTAATTCTACAACATTGATTAGTCAAAGCTCCTCCACATAAAGTCAATAACAATATATAATAGCTTATAGGGAAATAACTGAATGTTTGTAAAATGTTAAAATATGTTAAATCAAGACATATTAAATAGAAGTCGCGTTGTTCGTCTTCCAGATCTAACTATTCGAAAAAAAATGAAAGGTTTTTTTGGTCATTTTGTTTTTTAAAAAAAATAAAATTAAACACCCAGTTGTCGTTAAGTTAAATTTTCAGTAACTTTAAAAATAGTTATCCAAAACGGGTTATCGACCAGTCAACATTTTTAGTACATTATTCTCAATTCAAAAAGTGAAATGAAATAAGAACAATTTTTGTAAGAACAAATTATTGTGAATTCAGGATTTTAAAAATTCTCAATTTTAAGGACGAATATTTAAATTGTTAATTTTCACTTGGGGGTGGGAATGGGTTGGGGGATGGGTGTGGGGGTGGAGGAGGGTGGGTATGAGGTTGGAGGCATATGTTGTATTCACAACGTTCAAACCAAAACTGAGCTAAAATGAATCTGAGAGGTCATATTTGTATGAATTCTTTTAAACCAGATAATAAACAATAAAATATTAGCCAGAAACTTGAAATGTTTTAATATACTAGCTACTTTAGATACTAGCATGTTACTGCTTGTTAATTATGATAAAGTACATTATCTAAAATTCCACCACTACTCGTAATTTATTCGGTACTTCGACGAGACATGAAAATGCTCTTTCGTGGTTGCAGACTCAGCTGAAAAATGTTTCTCGTTCAGTTAACTATTTAATTTCTAATAATTATACCATACCATTAGAACCACTTTATAATCTGCATAGTTGTTTTGTTGGTTGAAATTTCAATAATAACCTAAAAGTAATATATTATCCGATGCTTACAAACTAGTATATGATATTATAATTACATACAACTGATTGGTATAAAAAGTTTAGTACAAAGCGTTTAAATATCAAACAATTAAAAAATAAATAAATATGAACAATAGATTTTTAAGTAAAATCGACTTAATATTACACAAAAATATGTATATATATATATTTTTTATACTAAAATTATATATATTAACTATAAACACAACTATATGTATATATATATACACATACACACACACACACACACATACTACGCTTACCGGTAGTCCCTGGTACAAAATCTATTATACAATAATTTTAAAGATTTAATTATTTAATTGTAACCGCTTTATTTCAATATTGTATATTAAATGATTTTAACTACCAGATGTTTAAGCTAATTAACATTAATAAAAACAAAAACACATTTTGTGTGTAATATTAAGACGACTTTACTTAAAAATCTATTGTTAATATTAATTTATTTTTAATTGTTTGTTATTAAACGCTTTGTTACTTTTTATACCAATCAGAGTTGTATGTAATTAATTAACAAAATTATTTTTTTAAATTGTGCCAGTTTCAATGCGTAGGATAACATTTTTTTATTAAATTTTAAATTGGTGTGCTCTTAGAAGCGTTCTATTGGAAATAGAAACATATATTTTGTGCAAAAATAGAGGCTATATGCAATACTAAAGATGACAAAATTTGTTTTAAATAGTTAACTTTTTGCCGTGTTTTAATTTTAGTTTTTTGAAAATGTTAAGGGTGAAGTAGATTTTTTTAATATTTACTCCCCAAAGAAAAATTCGATAAAGTTTGTGCTTTATAGAGCTGCTTCTCGAAGGTATTGGTCTAGTATTACAAAAGCTACAGTGTACACACAGACACAAAAATAGATCACATTCTTGTAAAATCAATAGCCTCTCAATCGGACTGGAAATAGGTGAACAAAAAAAATTAGATGGAAAATAGTTGGCTAGAAAACATGTAACAACATGCAAATATTCTAAATTTTAGTTATAATATAGAATAATATATCAAGCAACAATAATTAATAAGTTAAGTTACCATCTGACTTACAAATACAATTATTAAAAAATACATATTATATCCATTACTTATTTATAACATTTAAAAATATATTTTATGTAGGCCTTAAAGAACCATAGAATATAATATCCCAATTGATTTTTGACGAATATGATTGAATCATAAATATTGTCACTTGTGGTGATTTTCGCCAGCATGCACGAGTTTGTGTCTAGTGAAGTTGGATTTATAAGCAAATGATTTTAAACAAATGGCACATTTGTAACGCTTTTCTCCAGTGTGGACAAGTTCGTGAACGGCGAGTTGGTTTTTCCGAGAAAATGACTTTAGGCATACATCACATTTGAAGGACTTTTCACCAGTGTGCACAAGTTCGTGTGTTATGAGGCTCGCTCTTTGAGTAAATGATTTTAAACAAATGGCACATTTGTAGGGCTTTTCTCCAGTGTGGACAAGTTCGTGAACGGCGAGATAGTCTTTCCGAGAAAATGACTTAAGGCATACATCACATTTGAAGGGCTTTTCACCAGTGTGCAATCGTTCATGTGTTATGAGGTTTGATTTAACAGGAAATGACTTTAAACACACTGCACATTTGTAGGGCTTTTCTCCAGTGTGGACACGTTCGTGTTTTACGAGATGGTCTTTCCGAGAAAATGACTTTAGGCATACATCACATTTGAAGGACTTTTCTCCAGTGTGGACACGTTCGTGTTTTACGAGATGGTCTTTCCGAGAAAATGACTTTAGGCATACATCACATTTGAAGGACTTTTCACCAGTGTGCACGGGTTCGTGTTTTGTAAGGTTCGATTTTTGAGAAAATGATTTTAAGCAAATGGCACATTTGTAGGGCTTTTCATCAGTGTGCACGCGTTCGTGTTTTGTGAGGCTCGTTTTTTGAGAAAATGACCTTAGGCATACAACACATTGATAGGGCTTTTTACCGGTGTGCACGCGTTTGTGTATAGTAAGGTTCGATTTATGAGAAAATGATTTTAAGCACGTGGCACATTTGTAGGGCCCTTTTCCAGTTTTTACGTGTTGGTGTTTTGTTACGATGGATTTTGCAGAAGATCCTTTGATCTTTTTATTCGCTTCATTACCTGTACCATTGACACTACAACAAACCATTGTCAAGTAATAATTAATAACGTTTTAAAAACAAGTTATTTATCTCACAAATTATAAATTATTTGTATTATACATTCTGTTATAACTGAGTAAACATACCAATTGTGCAAAAAGATAAACTAGTAAGATTTGACTAATTCATCCAGTTTAATATATATACAAGGTAATTTTAACCCATCCTTTAGTGACTTATAAATTTACGTTAACGAACTTGCGTTACCAGCTAAACTCAAACTCTTTTCAAACATTTTTAACATTAGGGTTTTAACTCATAAAGGAAGGTTGAAAAATTAATCACTGACAAATTAAAAAAAAAAATAATAACTGATTTGATTATGTGAATACCCATAATAGTCTATTTTATAAATTGCAATTTTTTCATTATTTACCCTTAATTTCGATTATAATGCAATCCTTATAGTTGTAACTACTAGTTTAAAATTATTTAAGCGTTAAGATGCGAATTAGTCTGTATATTCTTAAACAATATGTGACTAAATTAATAAAAACGATATCGCGCTTTTATCTAAACAACAATAATATTTGACAACTATATATTACACCAAATAATAATTTGCTTTACCTGAATTTATTTTTGACAACTTGTTTTCTAATGCTATTCCGGATTTTTGAGTGTTCACTGTGCGTCAGAGTAATGTGTCGTGTCATTTTCTTTTTGGTAGCGAATGACTTGTTACATAAATCACAGACAAATGTACATATTTCGTCCAAATCGTGATTTGTCGTCGGCGTACCAGAGAGATAATTTTCTTCAATTTCAATTACAGACTCAAAACGATTACTACCCAAAACGTCTACCTCAACTTTCATTGTGGTTTTGCGGCACGTACTGATGTCACTAAAAACAAAAAACAAAATTAATTTTAAAGCTGAAAAAAATAATTTAAAAATATCTGTTAAGAATCATGCAGCTCTTGTAAAAATTTGATTTATCTAAAATGTTCTATGTGCTTCGTATATACAATATGCATATCTGTTAATTAATTTAAGGTCAACCCAAATTTGAAAAGTAACACTTTTAGCTTCAGTTGGATGCTAAAAAGTTAGTGGTTTTTTTTTTAACAATATTGGTTGATTCTTTTTGTAATCAGATAAATACAGATAATATTTAAAATACTTCTGCACCTATTTAAAAACAATTACAAAACATAATCATATCCAAATATTTATCACAATATTTAAAATATTTAATTTAAAAATCACATTACTTATACGCATATTCATCGGTTGTTTCCTCAGATGCTTGGGTAAGCTGCTCTATTGACTGTTTATTTTCATCCTCTACTTTTATCTTGGTCTCCTGGAAATAATTGTCCATTTTTAATTCTCATTTGGTTCCTCACTAAAATAACTATAAAAAGAAATTAGATTTAATAACGGAACAAAAACACATGATTTATCTTAACAAAAAAAAGTACAGCCCGATTTTAAACTCATTTAAAAATCAAAATACAAGGTCTCACATAAATAAATAAAACAAACATAACCATAATCATATTTGTTCAAAATGTTAACTACAGTTTTCCTACGCCAAAAAATAAAATCTGTTTCAATTCTCATCTAAATAATAAATGTATATAAAAATATTTTTTATTTTCTGAACAACGTAGATTATACTTGTTAAGAGGACGTCGCAGTCAAATATTTCGTGTACTAAAACACCGCTTCGGACTTCAAATAGTACTCAGAAACTATTAATCGTAGAATAAATCTAAGGATACCTAAAGAAAGCCTGGAATGTCTACTATGTGCGTATAGAGCCATATTTCCAAAAAAAAATTGTTTACTCATAGTTATTTCAATAAGAATTTTTACTTTTTTCAAACGTTCATAAAACCATTGTAAATAAAGTTATCGAAAAAAACTCTCTATAGGCACGTAGAAAAAGTTCTGATCTTTCATATGGTACTATAAACAATTTTCTACCACCAAAAGCGTACGAGTACTATTTGAAGTGCGAAGGGATGTTTTTTGAATTTTTATAATAATTATTACGTCGAGAGCTGGCGCGCCTAGCGGCCAATTTACTACATATCTTTATACGTTCGGAAAACCGGTTTTGGGCCGACTGCCGTAGCGCGGCGACAGCGATAACGTCAACGGTGACACCGCAATTATATTATTACCTGAAGTAAAAACAGATAACCCAATTTTTAACAATCAATTCTCAATAACAAACAAGTATTATATTTTACTTGCGCAGCGATACTGTTATTTAATAATTGCTATTTTATGTTCATTATTTTATAGAAAATTAGCTGAAGAAGCCAGTCGCTAAGTCACTTGTATGAAAAAGGTAGCAATTGTAGTAAATTATAATTTGTAAAAATTGTGATTTAAAAAATGGTTTAGGGAACGGGGGAGGGAGGGGGGTTATTGCACACTGTAAAAAAACGGAAAAATATTCAAATACCTCTCCGAAAAACCGAAACATTGTAATACAATGTTTACACCCCAGACCAAAATTAGTGTGGGGCCCCCTCCCCTCCTCAGACCAAAATTGGAATTTTTTAAGTTGCTATGTGTAAATTAATCAACAGTCAATTTTTAGTTGCAATAAATCATATAGATCAGTAATGTATTTTAAACAACATTTTGATTTTTGGGGGGTCTCCATTTCTTTTTTGTATTACCTGGTGTCCGTAATTTCTATATTCTTATTTTTCGTAAAGACGGTTTTTTACTCTCAATCTAAGCCACCCCCCTCATTCAATGCCGACCACTAAAAACGTATTTATCTAACATAAATATTTGAAAAATGAATTTGTCAAACGGTCTAAGTGCCAAAGTATAAAAATTGAACTTTATAATTTAAATTGTATTTTATCCATTACCGGTGTAGTGCACCGGTCGGATGACCGCGTACAAAACACCGTAAACGACCAACGTTTGTAACGAAAAACTAGGAGTAGGTTTTTTAATGAATAAGTTAAACTTTTGAATTAATTGTAATAGATATATAATAATGTTTAATAAATTTGATATAATAATAATGTTTAATAAATTTGATATAATAGTAATGTTTAATCAATTTTGAAGTTAATAACTGAGTAGTGCAATCAGTCCTATCGTTAATTGACTACCGACTACTCGACGCCGTCGCTCTACTCGAACATAATCAAATAATCAATTAAAAGAATAAAGTATAATTAAATTATTACAAGGGAACACCCATTGGTCACGTCTTAGTGACCATGCATAGACGCGAAAGAAGGACATGCCCTTATAGAGACCCATGTGCACTACGTGGGTTTACTACACCGGAATGAATTTTGTAAATTTCAAGTAAGGAATAGATATTTATTAAAAAAAACAATCATATTTAAAACTCAAAAATATGTTATGTTTCCGCTAGTAAAATAAAAAAAATCAAATTATAAAGTTCAATTTTTATACTTTAGCACTTGGAACGTTTGACAAATTAACTCTTCATTTATACTATAATTTATTTTTCTATATAATTACAATTTATAAATTAAAGAGTATTACTCACAATATATTTCAATTATGATTTCGTATTCTATTTTTTCTATTTTTTTTTTATAACAAAGCTAAATTCCGCAACAATGTCGGCGGTGACCACCATAATTTTCGGGATAACAACAGATAATCTAAGCTTATCTAATTACCTATATTACTTGTAAATATTGTAGAAATATGACTTTACTTGGGAAATACTGTATTTTTGTTGTACAGAGAAGCCACATTTTTATTTTTCCTATTGTGTTGTGTGTTTTATAGATAAAAATTATAATACAAAATTTACATATGTACACATTGTTTTTTTATGAAATAGTATTAGATTTATATATAATTATTATTTAATGAAATAAATCATAGAATATTATATATGACCCGTCCAGCACTTAAAGTTTATAACGGATACTCGTACCATTATGCAATTATTATTCTATTGATGAATTTTTATAAACATGTTTTCAATTATTAATTTTGGATTTCTAAATGAATTATCAGAAAGCTGAAATGTTTTACATAAAATACTGATTTTTAATGATTTTGTTTGGTGACCTATAATACTATAAAAAAAAAAAACAGTAAAAAAGAAAAAAAACTAAAATATTCATTACGACCATGGACAATATAGGCTAAGCAAATTTGGAAACACGTATTTTATTGTAACAGACATGCAAAATAAGTATGCTCCAATATAAATGTTAATAAGTAAGTACGCTATACGATATTATGAGAAAATTATTTATACGCTAAAAAAAAGTAATTAAGTTATCAGAATGATTCAAACTATGATGGGTATTGTATTTTCTACTCTGTCCATTGTTATATAAATGGTAATGAACAGTAGCTATAAAAAAAGATTTACTCGAGATTGTAACACGCGCGCGAGCTCGCGAAGTAGCGAATGTTTACCGCGACGAATCATACGTTTCCAGCATAATATTAGTTTTTACTAGATCGGCTGTCGGTGATAGAATAATGTGCCGCTCTGATAATACTACAACGCGCCGCCGCAGCACTCGTATGGGCGTGACTATAAACCGCCGCCGCCGCGCCGAGACGGAGAATAACGCCATCTCTCGGGAGTTGTATACGTAACACTTTACCTGCGACGTCCTCTTAAGAAAGAAAATATACTTGGTAACATAAAAAAATTGATAATAACATTAATCAAACTATTATTAATATGATTAACGGTAATTGGCTTTTGCCATCGCACCAATTGATGTTATATTTCTCGTCATAATATCGACTACCCTATTAAGCAACGCAGTGTTTCACTTTTTCCAAATTTTTTCAGGGAGAGTAAAATGAAAATTTAAATATAATTCAAATTTACGTTTATGAGAAAAAAATAATTTTATTTCTAGTCTGTTGAGATATAAGACTATTTCCGTTAGAGCAAACCACAATCTAATAATATAAGACGTTGACTAACTTGGTACAAAGATAAGTCAGTATAGGTTGTTTAAAGATGATCTATAGCATAATATGAGCAGTATATCATTCATACATGTATTATTAATATTAATTGTTAATAGAACTCATAGTTAACAATAAAATAGCTAACAATGTATTATCAATGGTTTATAAAATTAAAAAACAAAATTGCGCAGCTAACTACCACTACCACTACTACTATTATTATTGTAAGTTATCTTGCCGACTTCAAAAATTACATTACATTTTATATATGGTTTGATAGAAATATTCTCATATTTTAATAAATATCACCATTTGAAATGGCCTTACTCTGGTCGTACATGTTGTCAAATGCAAGTAATTGAATAACACACAAAACTTTTCTCACAATGTTCTTAATCGTTCAGTAGTAGGGGTGCACATTTATCAAACATAGGAAAAAGTGTTTTTTATTAACGAGGCCAATTTATTAAAGAAAAAAGGTGGCATCTGCTGCATAATATGGCTGTAGTGACTAGAGTTATCGTGTCTACAGCTGTTGATAGCGATTCTCACTCTACGAGTCTAAAATTGATGTACGCAAGAATCGTTTAGACCGTTTTAAATATCACTGTCGTACTTGTATACTACTTATGTAGATTACTAATCAATTGGTTAGGACAAATGAAACGATAAAAATCAACCAAAACGTTACTCGGTACTTACTGATACGCGGCTACGAAACCCTCGGTCGGAGCTCCTAGGCACTGAACTTAAAACGACAGGTATAAAATCTTAAATCATACACTTTAACGAAATTTAAACAATTTTCATATGTAAACACACAACATTATATTATGAGTTTTAAAAAAAATAATAACAAATCCACCTCGGTGTTGACAGTCTACTGTGTATACAACCTACTTGATAAGAATGTGTACAATAAGTGATAACTGCGGCGGCCGCGATGGCAGGCTGTAGGTATAAATCAGTGAAGATAAATATTTCAGCGCGCGGGATCGGGGCTTAATTTTTAAATGTCAAGTTGATCTCACACATATAAGGTTATGAGAAATAAATATATTCACTAGAACAAAAGTTACCCATGCCGTATTACGCAACTCTTTATCGCTACTGTTATTTCTCGTGACACTTATCATGTGTGTAGTTCATATTTTATACTACATTTAAATTAACTATATATATATACACTTCAATACACACACTATTCATTTCTACATAGTCCGACCTTAATTGATTTATAATGGGGTACTATTATGCAATCATTTGTTTATTTATTTATATTACCTTCATTCGTTTATAATATGTATATGTTCTAGTAATGTTGGATAATCTAACGATGCTAATATTTTTTTACTTTGTGCACTGACCATGCGACCGTCTAGTCAATAAAACTGATTAACACTAATTCATCGGGTGCCAAATCTGGTGTTATACTCAAATAGGTTTTTAGTATTCAAACTTATAAAACAAATTTAAAAGTATGTAAAACAATACTTACAACATTTTAATGAAACGATAATTAATAATTTACTAACGGTCATTTGTCTTTTGAGTTTGTAAAGAAAAACTGTTTTTCAAACATACTTACACGTTTTGTGTAAGTATATTATATAATATATAAGCGATGGCCGCCGTAGGTAGAGTGTGTTATATTGATATCTATCTATATATATAAAAATGAATATATATATATGTTTGTCCTAGAACTGACTTTTTTAAAATCTTATTTGTAATTGTTTTACTCAGCCCTGGCAAACTAAAGCTGGGGCAACGCCGGGTCAGGACAGCTTGATATAGTATAAAATATAGGCTTAATTTTAATATTATTTTTGTCTAAATTGTTGTCTCGTTATATCTGGAGAATCGATAAAGTTAAAATATGATTTTGGCTTTTTTTAGGCAGGCGAGCCAGTTCACAGACAATAAGGACCAGAAGAACTTGACCCACAAACGTTATAAGTTACTTTATACTGTAAAATATTTATCAAATAATTATTCTTCAATACTTATTATATTTTGGACAAATCATTTAGTCTACTATATTGAAAAGGTTTCTACTAGCGCATATGACGTGTACAGGCGTGCATTAACCCTGTTTTATAATTATATATTTTAATGATGTCCATAGATTTATCTTCTATATATACATATATATTTTTCATTATGTAATATTAAACATATTAATTTTACAAACATTTAAACACTTTAACCTTATTTAGCCATTTTTTCAAATGGATATAATTAGTTAACACAATTAT
>NW_026095806.1:0-49142 GCF_023614345.1 Adelges cooleyi
GTAATAATACATCATTGAACTTGAATGTTGTAAACATTCTCGAAGTAAAATAAAAAGGTAGGTAAAAAAAATTTACAAAAAACATTTTGACTTTTGAGCAAATTAGGTACATGACTCTTAGTGGTGTGGCATTTTCTAGAAATCCGTAGTTAACCGTTGTTACAATTCACACCATACACGTTAATAAAACAAAAGTAATAACCAGTCATATGTATTATATCAGTCATAAAGTATTATAATTAAAAAGTATTATTATATAGTTATATCTATAATCTTGTATTATACCGGGTGATTGGTTAACTATGGACCACTCAATATCTTAGAAGGTATTAAACTTTTTTAATTTTTTTTTTTTTTATACTTTTATAGTAATTAGCTGGGACACATTTTATATATATTTCAAAATTTTAACACCACCCCTTATGCGTTAAAACCATATCAACTTTGGATTTTTAAATGGTAACCCACAATTTTTTTTTGATGATCCTGTTTATTTTTTTTAAATTTAATTTTAGGCGTAAAAGCTAGGTAAATCGATTGAGTAGTTAACGAGCTACACAGTTTTAAATTTAAAGGAAGTGTATAATAGCTATAGAAGCGTTTAAAAATCATAACCGTCCAAACACTATTTACTTTAGGTAAATAATTCACCGATAGTAAATAATAATGATAACCGCTATATCGACTGACAAATATACCACCATGACACGGCCCGTGATACATATTACTAATAGGACGCCGCGCACTGCGGCGTACTATTAGTGATATGCCGCGGGCCGCGACACTTTACCGCCACAATCCGTCCGGCAGACACGAACTGACCGGCTGACCACCACTTTCTACCTAGGGTGCAAAGTCCAGTTCGGACGCCGGCATAGCGCAGCGAATATAATGGGAAGCTAATCACTTCCCGATACGACGCGCGACCGACGACTTACCGTTTTCCCAACGTATTCCGTCCGCCCTCGTATCACCTAGAATTAATTCGACGCCTTATCCCGACTTAACTTCTAGCGACCCCGCCACGACTAGCCCGCTAGTTCGATCATTCCGGATTCGTCCGCGTTTTTGTAAACTTTAATTTTAAACCTATTTTATATATTGCGTAGTCGAACAATAAACTGTGTTTACGCCGCAACCCCGTGTTGAACTTATTGACTTAACCTCAACCCGTGAGTTGCGTCCACATAAGACCGCGTCAACCACTACACACTTTTACATTTATTTTGTAAAATAGTAGGTATGTTTAATTTGTTATCAATACCTTCTGTATATTTTTCCAGCATTTAGCAATTATTTGTTTTGGTTAATTTGACACATTTTGTTTATTCATGCGATTTGTACGTCTTCATTTCATAGTATATTATAATAATATAGTATCATAACTTACTAGATCTATGAACTTGTCAACATTTATTGTGTTTTAAATAATAACATTGATATTAAGTATCCATAATCAATGTGAATACCGAGATGGAGTTTTGCTCAAGTGACAAGTCTATAAAACCTAAAACCTTACTTAAAAATGTATGCACATCAAATATCAAAATTAAAGGTACTTATAATAATATGTTATTAAAAATACATAGAGTAATTTGAATTATGCTTGATAATATTTTAATTAAAACTTTTATTTTTACAGTATTATGTCTTTGTTCTGAGAAATTGATTAATGTGTAGTTTTGTGTTTTAACATATTGGTATCTGAATTCAAAGAAAAAATATAAAATATTTTATGAAAAAATTGAATCTTCAATCATTGTTTACTGAATCAATAATAGGTAAGATAATGTATTTATTGATATAGGTGTATTGTATAAGTACATTTTTTTATTAGAAAAATATATATAATCGTTTTTTATTATTCACGAACTTATAAAATGTTTTTACATAATAAGTTTGTTTGGATTACTTATGTTTATCATACTTAGTATGTTTTATTAAAATGCGTTACTTAAAAATTAACGTTTAACTTAAAAATTATCATACTTGTATAATTATAAAAAATATATGTGTATACTGATATTGTTGCTTAACCATATAATTATTTAAGTATCTAAGAAACTTATTTCATTTTTTTAATTATAAGTTTCAGTGTGTTCAATATTAATATGGACTATCTCAACTTAAATTGATATTTGTTATTGTCTACAACTACACTACTACCAACGTCAAATTTGGTGTATTATATTATTGTAGTCAATCAGTCTAAACCAATTCCATCAATACATTGTCGAATGTTGTGGTATTCAATTTTCAGTAAATTTATAGGTGTTTTATTTTAAGGTAAAATATATAAGATCATCAGTTTGCAATAATTTAGTTAATTTTTATAAATTCATCACTAACAATTTACTTATTATTATTATTTTTTTAGTTACTGTGGCACACTATTGCAGATAACGGTTTTCCATTAAGTCAGTAAGAAGAATAAGATGGATTCACAAGTTCAAATCAAATATTAGACAACTATATATATTTAGTTATTCAGCTAAAAATGTAATTCAATAAAATAATTTTAAAGTACTTTATCATTTTAAAAGTGACATAAAGTTTTTAAACTCTAAGTATTTAAACACACATATACTTAACATATCTATAATTATTACACATAATTTATTAATTATTAATGATGAATTCTTTATTTAATATTAATTTAATCTAAAATGCTGCTGAGAATGTTAATATTTCTAAAATATGTTATTGTCTTAATCCAAATCTTGAAATTATTTTCATGATGGCATAGTTTTGGCATTAGCTATTACAGAATTTATTGACAATTTTCTAGTGGTTTACGATTAAGTTTTTAGAAAGTAATAAAGTAAATAAAATTATAAAACACAAAATAGAAAGAAAAAAAAATGTTAACTGTTGGATTAAGTGTAAAAAAATAAATTGAATGAATATACAATATAAATATTTTTTAACTTAAATATGTAAATGGAGATCGATTTCTTCTAGTGGGAAATCATCAAACAAACTTTATCGCCCTAGGTAACTTCCTATAAATACATCACTATATACAGCAATATGTTGTACCTCTATTATTTACAAGTTAATTATAGGTATGTTAATTTTATTTAGTCTTAGTTTTTTAATATGATTTAGCAAATAAAAATGTTTATTCGTATCTTATAAGCGTATTATTTATCATGTTACTTGTTTTTTATTTTACTATTATCATAATAAACATAACATAATATAGTATTTAAATGTTTGTTAGTAATATTATTATTGAATTTTAAGCTTATGAATGTTAAAAAGCCGTACAAAAACAAAACAAAATTACTTTTTCATTGTCACTCTAAATTTTTGTTTATACCTCGTACAACGAGAAAAACAACCATTTATTAAATAAAAAACATACTTTTACTATTCATATGAACACATTAAAATAAGTAAGAATAGTCAATACTATGAAATATATACAGTATAGGCTTAAGGTGGTAATATAATAAAGAGTTAATAAATAAATACAGCTTTTAATAATTAAAAATACTGAACTAGAAATAATTAAAATTGACGCGTTACAACTTTAAGTTATAAAAATGAAAATTTATTTTAATGCACAAGTATTGGATGAACGTATTTCTTATGGAATCCTTTGTTATCTAAACATTTTGATAAACACAATAGATGCCTTACAAAGATGTTATTTGATATCTTATGTACCTATCATAAACCAGTTCGAACAAATGCTAAAATAGTTTCTGTACATATTAAGTTTAGTTTTTGTTTATTTCTGTATATATTCTGTACATATTATCTATTAACTATATGTAATACAATATTATACTAAAAAACAAAAAATTGAATGTTATTTATTAGAGTTTTTTTTAAAATATTTTCACTAACAGAATTAATAATTTGACTAGTTAAGACACCAGTACAAGTAATACTTATTAAGACCAAAACGCTAAATATTTAAAGTAAAAACCAAGACGCTAAATAACCATAATAATTGAAAAATTAGAATAATGTACTTTTTGATTAGTTTTCAAGTAGTCGTATTTTTATAATATTTTGTTCTGTGTTAATATTAATCTACGCTAGTAAGGAATCGTTTTGGTAGAACCCCGGTATATACTCTATATAAGATCGTGATTAGACCACGGTAACCTAAGGTTGAAATTGAAAAAAAAAACTATTTACTAGGGTTCATAATATTGTTTGTTAACAGCAGCTAATGCCTAATATTCAATACGTACAGGTACACCGCACCGGTAGGAACACTACAGAAAAAACAGATAAGAAGACATTACCCATATAATATTATTTAGATTTATTATTAGTTCGTTTTCATTGTGACCGACGACCGTCAACTATTAACTTTAATCTACAACCGTATCGTTAATCAATCTTAATTTGTGAAACGTGAGATCCGGCGATAAACGATTTTTTTTTTAGTTGCAAAACTTATAAAAGCATCTCATATAAGCTAATATTATAATATTGTAGTACTAAGCTATAACTTTAAAATTACTTGTCTGATTTAGCTAGTTTTTACGCCTAAAATTAAATTTTAAAAAAATAAACAGGCTTATAAAAAAAAATTGGGGGTTATCATTTAAAAATCTAAAGTTGATATGGTTTTAACGCATAAGGGATGGTGTTAAAATTTTGAAAAATACATTAAATTTGTCCCACCTAATAACTATAATAGAACGAAAAAAAAAATTTTTAAAAGTATAATATCTTCTAAGTGGTCCATAGTTAACCAATCACCCGGTATATACTTTATGAAATGCTAGAAAGATATAAGTATTGTATTTGCTGTACTAAAACAAATTTTTATTTTTTTTCGGAAATGATGTACAAAAAGAATACAATAAATATTTTTGATTTTACTTAGCCACTGGTTTTGGTAGGGGATGTAAATTACACACGGTCTCCTGACAAATTTGATTTAATAGACAGGGTGGGGTGGGCTTTATATACATAGATTTTGTATTTTCATAAAAGCGCTGACACAGTTATCACAACCATTCCTGCCATAGCCTAATTGCAATATCGAAGGGAAGCATAATACAATATAATGTATAAAAACATATTATTTGAACATATTTTATTTAGGTATATTTTTGTAGAATTGTACATGATGGCTTGGAATTTTTTAAAATTTTCTCTAGACACCTCTAGAGTCAATTATTTTCTAAACATTTCTGATCTGTTGACACTTTTATAAAACGTGCCGATAAATATAAAAAGTACAAGTGAAATAAAATTTAAAATAAATTTGTATTTTATAGGACAACTGGTAATTTTGAGAATGAAAGTGATCCATATTAGACCCAACTCGAAGAATTTCATATTATTTTACTGAAGAAGACGATGACACAATAGATAGTGCTTAAATGCTTTAAACATTTAAACACTATCTAGTGTGTCACACAAAATGGTGGAGATCAGAAAGGGATTTAGGATTCTAAAAACCTTAAAACTAAAATTAGTGCTACATTAATTTTTTTTTATTTCACAAAAAAATAAATGTAAGTTTTTTGAAAAACACTAATTTTAAGTTAAAAGGTTTTTTAATCCCAGGCCTCACCCCTGATCTCCACCAATGTGTTAATCTAACCTTATCTTTAAATATTTGTATTAACAATTTCTTTGGTGGCTGTTCTTAAAGGCCTATGCTTTTAATAGAGTGACGCTATGCGCCCACTCTTCTCTACCAATCTAATGATCTCATATAAGAGTTACGATGTATATAATACTTTAATATATTATGGAACAAAAGTTAATTATCTATACTAAAAGACAAAAGTAGCAAGTATATAATAAAATGTATTGTTGTTTATTACATATAAGAAGAATATACAAATATAATATTTAGTACAAAAATTAATTCACAATATTGTATTACACAGTGTATACCAATTATTTGTATTATTAAAAAAAGTGATATTTACTTATGACTATATTTTTTAATTTTTAATGTTCTCATTAAAAACAGTGTAATAAGTAAGAGTAATAATTATTTAGTTTTATTATGGTCTAAAAAATTATTCTAATGGTATACCTAGAGCGGAGCTTTATTCTATACAAATTTCTCAAAACTCTGAAGTCAAGCTTTTTATTTTTTATTTATTAAAGGAACAATAAAAAAAAAAGGAAAATTACATTTGGACCGTAGTCAATTTCTAGGTTCTTCAGCCCCCTCCCCCCGAAATTTCAGGACATTTTGTTTAAGTCTGCCTAAGCGGCATGAGCTTATACCCTTTATCTATAGGATATAAATATTGTAGAAGTTCAGTATAGTCGTTTTAAAAATAATAAATTGCTATTTATGATTTTATTTTTATAACACAACGACTGATGTTGTTATTATTATATTTTGGGCGGCTGATTTACGGGCGCCAATTGTCTTCAGTCTTGTGGCAAAGCGTAGGGATTGGAGTGATCATCGTCATATTATTTCGGTTTATTTCGCGATACATGCAGTGTACACTACTATTGTAGAGCTATTATAAATAAATACAAACAATTAAACATCAGTAGTATATTTTATATTGGGGAAAAAATGTCAACGATAAAAAAAAAAGATTGCTATAGCCTGTATACATATATACCTACTTATATCAATAACAAATCGAACTAATCGCAGATGTTATAGAAATAATAGAATAATATTTATGTTATATAAAAATAAAGCAAAAACGAAATGTTTTTATTTGTTTTTTGCATGGTATGTTAAGAATTGGGGGGTTTGGCTTGCTAAGAAATATTATCGAATTCATAGTATATTTTACTAATAACGTGTGTATAAAGATATGTACCCAAAAGCATTATACACACACTGTATAGCACATTCATTAAATCTTTGCTTATCATATGCGTCTAAATCTCTAGATATTCAAAATGCTTTTGGTATAATAAGTGAATGTTGCTCATTTTTTAACTGTTCGGCAAAACGAACTACAGTCCTTAAAAATAAAATACTAGAAATTAAACCAAATTCACAATCCACTAAATTAAAATCTTTATGTGAAACTCGATGGGTATTACGCCATGAAGCAGTTATGCTTTTTAAAGAATTTTTAGAACCCATTCTTGCTGCATCAGAACAACTGCAGAATGAATGTTCTGGAACGGATTCTTCAATAAGGACTAATAGTCTTTTACATTGTATTTGTAATTTTAATTTTTTAATATCTGTTTGCGTATCTAGTAAATTATTAAGTTATACTTATAATTTATCTAAATATTTACAAAGTAAAAATATCGATCTTTTTAACGCTCTTAAACAAGTTACCCAGGTGGTTTCTGTGTTAAATACCATAAGAGAAAACGTTGATTTAAAATTTAACGATATTTATAAAGACGCCCAAGATATTGCTATAAAGTTAAAGCTGTCGAATTTTATAAAAGTGATTTACCTGGGCTAAACGACATTATAGAAGCAGAGTATGAAATTTGGCAGGCTAAATGGAAAAATATTGAAGAAAACTTAAGACCTGTAACTGCTATAGAAGCTCTAAGAGCCTGTGATCGTTTAATGTACCCTAACATATTTGAATTACTAAAAATACTAACTATAATTCCAGTATCCACCGCTACGGCTGAACGCAGCTTTTCGACTATTAAAATACTTAAAACATGTTTAAGAAATACAACTTCTGAGTCCAGACTAGTAGGACTAGCACTTTTATCCATTCACCGAGACATTGATGTAAATGATGATATGGTATTAGACAAATTTGCCAACAGTGGTAAAGAGAGAAATTTGAATTTAATATAATTTGTTTTACTATTATTATAATTAGTATTATTAAGTATTAATAAGAATTATAATTTCTATTTTATTATATAATATTTTATAAGACTTGAGATTTTGTAACTAATAATAATTATATCAGAATTATAATATTAAAATTTTACACTCAATTTCGAAGTCTTGTTTTTAATAGGTTGAGAAATGAGTAAGTTTGGCCAAATTTTTAAGGTTTATTTCTGGATCAGAATTTAGAAATAACTCTTTACACAGCTCTTTTACTCAATGCCTCAGCCCCCCAATAAAAAATATCTAAATACGCCCCTGTTTGGACTCATCAGGAATAATATATTTAAGATGTGCACATCTTATCTTCGTCGTAAGGCGACAGTATTTCCCAGATATGAACAAACTGTATCTATTATAAATTATAATGAACATCAATATATTAATTATTTCCCTATAAAAAAAAAAAATTTTATTATTTATATTCCATGTATAGATGATAAAATAATTTTAAAGGCCCAGAATACGGTATAAACTTAGTACAGTCGTTGCCAGATAAGTTGGCACAGCGGCGGCGGCGTTTATCAGTTGTTGTTATTACAATTATTATTATTATTTTTATTATACATTTTATAAAAATAAACTATCAACTATATTTTGATAAAGCATAATAGACCAATACAGGTTTTTTAGGTTGTTTTTCACGAAAATGATTTCGATTTTTATCATAAAATCAGTCATATCATATCAAATATTTTCTTTAATTATACATTTTTTTTTAATAAAGAAATTATAGTATGTCTTGGTAAATTATTGTTTTTTGCATATTTTATGAGTAAAAAGTGTAAAATGTGCCTTACGAAAAAAATTAAAAATAACACTATATTTTTTTCGGATTTTGAAAAAAAAATAGAAATAAATCTCGGCTCATTCCCGTTTTTGGACGAAAATATTTAATTTGAGTCTCTGATTTTATGATAAAAATTTCAGAATTTTAAAAATGGTCGAAATCGATTTTCGTGAAAAATAACATACAAACCTCTCTATTTTAGGGGTAAATATTTTGTAATAATAGAAAAAGTGAGAGCGAGGGAGAGATGGAATGGAAATATGCTAGGATGGATTGTAAATATACTGTTCGTTATGAAAAATAAACATGTGCATGTTATTAATTTATCCTAACTTCTCCTATTTCTATTATTACTCTAAAATTATTATTGTATAATATTTCCAAGTACCTTATTCGTGATGATGTAGAAAATGTATCAAACGTCGATGATGATGATTTAATTTAAAACCTTTACTTTGAGAATAATGTGTCGTTGTCTATTTAAAGTAACGATGTTTTCACCAATATGATTTATTTGTACTTATGCAAATTTACCTAACTTAACTGTATTATCAAGGACTTAACTGTGGAAAAAATGAATACAAGATCATTCGGGCAGCGCTCTACTTCACAAACTAGATTGTTGAGAGAAATACCTACAACGATGAACGGTGACTGAAGGACCGATCACGAATGCCTTGTTGCAAGCTGTTTTTTTTATCAGTCCAGATGTGGTGCCCTTGTCGTTAATGTTCTGTGGAGGGGTGTGTAGTGTGTATTGATTGATGAATTCCTTATGGGTTTCTGTCTCGTTTGCATGACTCCTCCCATTTAAGTTTTTTTATTAGCCACTTTTGAAATGATACCGTATACATTTCATTAAGGGGAACGGAAAGCGCAATTTTTTTACAAATAAAGACTAAAACGCGGAGTTACATCTGCAGTATCTACTGAACCGATTTTAATCATTTTTGTTTATTTATAGTTTAACATCTTCTCTATAGGGGCTAAAAGGACGATTTTTTATTTTTGTTTTCAAAAAATACTTATAAGCATTATTTTTTATGGTTTTTTCTAATACATCTAATTACTTTTTTAATCGCTTAACATAAAATCGGCCTTTCAGCCCCTGTATATGTATATATATACCGGGTGATTGGTTAACTATGGACCACTTAATATCTTTGAAGATATTACAGACTTTTTTCTATTTTCTTTTTTTTTCTTTTATTGTTATTAGATTACTTGAAAATCACACTGATTGTTAAAACACAGTTATTTTATCAATCAGTGTGATTTTCAAGACAATTTTCTACTAGGGAATTACGCGATACGATTAACAAACTATATCATGAATTTGCTTATGCCACGAAAATACCTTCCTTCACCATATATATATATATATATATATATACAATATATGTATTATGTATGTGTATTTATATATAATATAATGTATAACATTAATATATGCAATTTTAAATATACCCATAAACGTACAATGTATAAAAATGATGTACCTGAGTCGTCGCGTAATCTACAATAGTAGAACATGCAACTTTATCGCTCAATATATAGAATAACACAAAAAAATAAAGTCCGAAATCATAACAGATACCAACTATACAATGTCATTTAAAGGTATTATAATTATCATTGTGATGAGGAAATCCTAAAACCATTTAAAATAAATTGTATTATCGGTGTACTACAATAGTAGAACGCGCGACTGACGCAGGGTTAATAAATACGAGATGCTTTTATAAGTTTTACAACTAAAGAAAAAAAAAACATTTATCGCCGGATTTCACGATTCACAAAATAAGAATAATTAATAATACGGTCGACAGTTGTAGGATTTAAGTTTATGGTTGACGGTCGTCGGTCAAAACGATAAACAAACTAATAATAAATACATAATATAAATGGGTCATGTCTTCTTATCAGTTTTTTCTGTAGTGTTCCTAGCAGTGTGGTGTACCTGCACGTATTGAATACTCGTACTATCATTAGCTGTTGTTATGTATCAACAAACATGAGCCCTAGAAAATCGTTTTTTTTTCAATTTCAACCATAGGTTACCGTGGTCTAATCACGGTCTTAAATAGAGTATAGATCGTGGTTCTACCAAAACGATTCGTTACTAGCGTAGATTAATAACAATCCACCTTGTGAGTTGTGCGTTTTCTGTTGCATAACTGAGATAGTTTACAAAAAAAAATACGACTACTTGTAAACTAATCAAATAAGTTCTTTATTCTAATTTGTCAATAATTATTGTTATTTAGAGTCTTGGTGTTGTTATGAACCTTCAGTTAACCGCTACACACCATTTACACAAAACACACAACTACACTAAGCCTAATATTACTCATATTATAATAGCTCTCTGAGTCATGCATTGGCATACTTATACGAAAGATGACTAATGGTCATTACGGAGCGCACCTGCATGATTATCTGGCGTAGTGATTAAATTATATTACAAATATATATATATCAAAACTATTTAGAGTCCGTTCTGCTCTGATAAGCTATTTGGGAAAAACATGTTATTGCCATTTTATAAGATTAGATTGCCAAAATAATACCAATTAAAATAATCATACGATGTGCGTCCGCTGTAGCGTCCGCCCATCAAGTCAACACAACTTACACAATAATACATTTACACTGATTAGCATAACCATATAAATAGGAGTAGGATCAAAGCCTATTCCAGACGAATTATTACACTCAAGCTAAATACATCTATGTAGCAGTTTGTCTACGCATATTTTACTGTACAATAAATTTAAACTTATAATTTTAAAAAAGTCTTAAATTATTTACAAATCCATCTTCCTGAATTGGTTTCAACTTAAACAACTCGATACTTTTTGATATTTATATCACCAAGCATCACAGTGTTAATAAGTGTTAACTTGTACTGGTGTTTTAATTAGTGAAATTAATAATTCTGTTAGTGAAAATATTTTTAAAAAAACTTCAGTAAATAAAATACCATTTTTTGTTTTTTCAGTATAACATTGTATTACAATTTACATACAGTTAATAGATAATATATAGGTACAGAATACAGAATATATACAGAAATAAACAATAACTAAACTTAATAAGTACAGAAACTATTTTAGCATTTGTTTAAAATGCTTTATGATAGGTACATAAGATGTCAAACAACATCTTTATAAGGCATCTATTGTGTTTATTAAAATGTTTAGATAACAAAGAATTCCATAAGAAATACGTTCATCCAATACTTGTGCACTAAAATAAATTTTCATTTTTATAATTTAAAGTTGTAACGCGTCAGTTTTAACTATTTCTAGTTCAGTATTTTTAATTATTAAAAGCCGTATTTATTTATTAACTCTTTATTATATTACCACATTAAGTCTATACTGTATACATTTCATAATATTGACTATTGTTACTTAGTTTAATGTGTTCATATGAATAGTAAAAGAATACTTTTAATTTAATAAATGGTTGTTTTTCTCGTTGTACGAGGTATAAACAAAAATGTAGAGTGGCAAATAAAAAGTAAAATTTTATTGTATTTGTGCGGCTTTTTTAGTAGACATAAGCTTAAAATTCAATAATGAAATTACTAACAAATATTTTAATACTATATTATATTATTATGTTATGTTTATTATCATATTAGTTAAATAAAAAAACCAAGTAACAAGATAAATAATACACTTTTAAGATATGAATAAGATTTTTATTTGATAAATCATATTAAAAAACTAGAACTAAATAAAATTAACATTTTTCTAATTAACTTATAAATAGAGGTGCAACATATTGTTCATAGAACAAGGAAGTTATGATACTATACTATAATAAACTATGAAATTAAGACGTACAAATAGCATAAATAAACAAAATGTGTCAAATTAACCAAAAAAAAAAAATTGCTAAATGCTGGAAAAACACAAGGTATTGATAACGAATTAAACATACCTACTATTTTACAAAATAAATAAATCAATGCAGAAGTGTGCAGTGGTGGTAATATTTGTCATTTAATATAGCGGTTATCATTATTATTTACTACCGGTTAATTATTTACCTAAAGTGAATAGTAAGTGGTAGTTGTTATATTTATGATTTTTAACGCTACTATAGCTATTGTCAAAGTTAATAGTCAATAAATAATAACAGAGTACAGTTAAGTGCCACTAAGCATGTTAGCGTCTTCAAGATATTTAATTTATTTTTGGCGCTACTCTTAATTTTAAAACTGTATAGCTCGTTAACTACTCAATCAATTTACCTAGTTTTTACGCCTAAAATTAAATTAAAAGAAATTAGGGGTTACCATTTAAAAATACAAAGTTGATATGGCTTTAACGCATAAAGGATGGTGTTAAAATTTGAAAATATATCAAATTTGTCCCAACTAATAATTAAAAAATATAAAACAAAAATTTTAAAAAGGTTTATATCTTCTAACATATTGAGTGGTCCATAGTTAACCAATCATCCGGTGTATACGATTTGACGTTAGTTGACATGTCACCACAGAACATTTCTAACGTATATTATTTAAATTAAGTCACAATATAGTATAGTCAAAGCCATCTTTTACAAGTATTTTGGTCTCATCTTGGTAGAAGGTGTTGCGGTCATCACCACAGTTCTCGCCATAGCGAGAAATAAATTGATTTAAAGTTTGAACGATAAACAATTTTTTTTTATGATATTGATGAATTTCAATAAGAAATAAATAATATTTTTAAACGATCAAAAAAAAAAATTATATAGCCAATATTCGGACCGTACAAATTGTCCGCGTTTAGCATTTTAAACAATGGACCGTACAATGTAACCGTTTACTATACATTATGGAGGTTTTTTTTTTAATCGACGTTCCCCAAAAAGGCTTTAAATTATGAAACACATTCCTCTAATATTTGAAATTTTTATCTTTATCCCTTAAACTCTCTATTTTGACGAGAAGCGTTTACTTAGGGTTATAGATAATTAAACGAGGAGTATTTTGAAATATGTATGAGATTAGATTGTCAGTTCACTTGAAAAATATTTTATGGCCGAGTGAAGTTTTTTTTTTTGTAGGTGAAGGGTTATCGTTGAAACAGGAAGACGAAAGGAGAAATATTAAAATCCAAAAAAATTACAGAAATATTTTTTCACAACTTGAATCCTTTTTGGAGGGGCGTTGAATTAAATTGAAATAATATTATGAATAATAAGGAACACTCTTATTGTGAAACAGAACAGATGGAGTTTATACATCTGATCTGTTTCACAATAATACAATGCGTCTGACCGACTTCCTTTTAATATACCCTGTACAACTAGTATATAAATAGTAATAGAATTATATAATAATAAGGGTCCGGTTTCGAATAGATTAAAACTATGTGACAGAAAATAGAGGGAATCTTAAGGCTATGTTACAGCTGGATTTATCATAAAAGATTGACAACTGAATCGCCGTTATGTGTTGTCGGACAACTTTTTAAATTATGAGATAATCATTAACATTTGGCTATACATTTTTAACCGAGGAATACTTTAAAACATCGATGAGATGTGGTTGTCACATCATCCCGAAAGATATTTTATTCTGACTGAAGTTTTTTTTGTAGGTAAAGACTTATCGTTGAATCCTTTTTGGGAGTGTTGGCTTAAATTTTAAAAAATATAATAATAGGGCCACCCTTGTATACATTTCATTTGTTCTGTTTCACAATAATGCAATGCGTCTGGCCGACTTCCTCCTAATTTACATATACCCCATATAACCACTATATACAGTAATATATTTATATAATAAAAGCATTCCGGTTACGAATACGTTACAATCTATGTGACACAGGATCGAGGGAGTTTACAACTTTAAAATAACATACGATTTATTTCTGTCGACTATTTTATAGTAAGAGACTGCTTGCAAAAATGCCTTTATCATCTAAACATCCTTTAATTCTACACATTTCTGTGTCCGGATTTTTTTAAGTCTGAATTGAACATTACAACTTGTTATGATTTTCATGTCATATTTGGATATAATTTTAAGCTGTTGTTAAGTATGTGCTTCTTAAAAATTTCTGTGACGGTAACGGGTATTGAAATCATGCTGAAATCATTAATTTACAAAAAATACTGATGGCTGCTATCATATTATTTTTGTAGTACAATGATTAAACTTTCGTTATACTAATTACAATACGTTATACTTGGTGTTTATAATTTATATTAAAGTGATTTAAAAAAATAAACCAATTAAATAGTATGTTAATACATACCTACTTTAAAGAATAATATTAAATTTAGTGTGACGATGACTACTAAAAGTGAACTTTGTTTCATTTGTAAAAAACCAAATGTTAATGATTCGTGCACAACGGTCACGCAGAAGGGCTTATTAACTTTAATTGAAGTTTGTGAATTACGAAAGGACGGTCATGCAGAAAAAATAAGAAATTTAAATAATGTAAAAGTTCATACTGAGTGTCGAAAAAAGTATACAAGAAAGCGTGCTTTTACAGCGTGTTGGAACATCAGCTAATGTTGATCCGTTATTAGTAAGTACAAATATAATTATACAATTATATACTTATAGATGTATGTATTTATTAGGTGTCCATAAATATAATCATATTTAATTTCTATTTTAATGGTTAAAACTATGTGAACGTAATCGTCGTACACTAAAAACGGTAGCCTTCGATGTGAATTTTACTGAAAATACAACAGCGAGTATAAAGCAAGAACTGTTTCTATCACGGGATAAAAATAAAACTCGTCTTATAGAATAACTAAACGATAATTTTCGTGAACAGGGCTATAGCGTTATACAAGCTGAGACAGATGCTGATTATCTCATTGCAACAACAGCCACACATATTGCCAATAACACAACGGCAGTTGTAGCGGGCGATGACGTTGATCTTCTTGTGTTATTAGTAGCACTAACCTCTCAAGGAAATAATGTTAAAAATAACATCCTCATATCACACGACATGAGTGGGTGTGATACAACATTATACATGTATCGTAAGAGCAAAGTTAATTATCACACGATACTTAATAGCGATCGATTGGACTGGGTGGCTCAAGCTTTTGATAACCCCGACTCGTCGCCACAACTCCCAATAAGTTAGCAGTATGGCATTTAACTACCTGCTAGCAATTTACAGAGCACCGGAAAAGGAGACTTCAATAAGCGCCTTCCGTTTTTTCACTTCACTAAAAGTGCGATGAAGAAATTTAACTTGGCTTCTGTTACGGTGCAGTGCGGTGAGTGGATCACACTCACGACTGTCCGCCTTCTAGGGCTAAATCAAGGGACCCTAGCCGGGACAGGAAGCTAACCTGTATCTACCCTGAAATAATCCTAGAGACTCTTTATAAATTTATATAACCGCCCGAAGAGCAAAAGGGCCGGTCGTACCTTGGATAAACTAAAATAAACTAAACTATGAATTAACTTAACTCTCAAATAGCAACGTACAATATTATTTATTTAAAAAGGCTTAACGCCGAATAGAAATTAAGTTAACGATTAAAATATTAAAATAGCTATAAAACAATAAGTATAAAATATATTTACACCTGTACCTGGGGTCCTTGGTATCCGAAAACAAGAACAGGCGGAATGACACGCACAAAAATATAAAAGATGCCGAATTGATTAGGTAATTATTAATTATGATATGAGCGCGTAGATGGTAAGATGTCAACTAATTATTATGAGTATGGACGCGAATGCTGTCCACCGGTGCGAGACGTGTCACTTCCTCTACTCTAATTATTATATTATTATACTAACAATATGCTCCTAGACCAGGGTACTGTCCAACATGTTTAGACTCCATAGATTTGGTTTGGAAGTAACGATAGCTACCAGCCATGCACAATACTATTATTGTTAATAATATGTCAGGCAAAAGCCATTGTTACACTTCATTACCACCTACGGAAGATGAGAGTAGATTCTATGCAAATTGTGCATACTTGCAAGTACAAACATGGCTTGGAAATCAAAAGAATCCAATTTAATGGGGTTGACAGCTTGTCAATGGCATCTTAGCACCTATTCAAATGTTAAATGTTCAATTCAGACTTAAAAAAATCCGGACACAGAAATGTGTAGAATTAAAGGTTGTTTAAATGATAAAGGCATTTTTGCAAGCGGTCTCTTATTATAAAATAGTCGACAGAAATAAATCGTATGTTATGTTAAAGTTGTAAACTCCCTCGATCCTGTATCACATATATTGTAACCTAAAATGTTTTTTTTTAAATTCCCGCTTGTTACCTCGTTTTTTATAATTAAATCCTATCTTGCCTACACTATATATATAATTCATATTTATGTATAATCTACATTTTTTTTTTAATTTATGACCTTTTGAAATTTTTTTTGGTTCAAATTTTTTCTGTTGTGTTTTCAAAAAAAATAATGATGTTTGACAACAATTTTTTGGTCGACTGGTTCAAAATTAATAGGCCTTTCAGACTGAGGTAAGTACAACGACAAATCAATATTTAAAAAAAATCATTTTTTTTATTCAAAACAACTTAGAAATATCTAGTCTTTACGATTGCTTTTTTTATTACATAGTTAAAAATGTATTGTAATTGTAGTATGGAATATGTTTAAGTACATTAGATATCATTATAATTTTTAGTAAATTATCATATTACTAATAATATTTATAAAATTTTAGTTTGAGGGCATGTATAAATAAATACATGCCTAATCAATGTATTATAAAAATTTCAACTATATCCGACGGTTTTTTGCTAAGTTACAGCGACATATAGCTGAAAGTTGAAAAACTGCCAAATTATTTTCTGAAGTGAAGTAGTTAACTTTTTCTACTTTTGATCCTTTGAACCACTAAAGTACTAATCGCATACGATTTTGGATCTAAAAATGGTGCGACACGAGTAATTCGGTCCTCAGGAAAAAAAGTTATCGTGTCTACAGACACAAAAAAAAACCTCACATCATTTAAGAATCAGTACCTCTGAGCTTTGCATTAAAACTAAAATATATGAAAGAAAAAAAAATAGACATTTCTGAAAAGCAAAGAAATAGGACATTTTTTACAAAATATCATGTGACACTTTATTCAGATACTTATAGGGGACAAAATAAAAATTACCACATGAATGCTATATTTATATCAGTGATAAGATATCATAATACGTAAGAAGTGATAGATCATAAGTTTCTATTGGCTAATCAAAAAGAGAAAAAAAAACAAGTAAGACTGTAATTAAATAATGTAATAATTGCTGAATAGTAAATATTTTAGTATTGAATATTTGTATATTATACAGGTGGTGTCTGTAAAAAAAAATATATATACAGATTACAGAAACATGACATTATATTTTGTAATTTTATTGTACTAATTAATAGATGTATATTTTTGTTTTTAAATTGATATAAAGTAATTGTCTTCTTCTTAGTTCTTTGTAGAATGTTTCTTTAAATAATTGCTCACCTTTGTGGATGATCAAAGAGTGGTTCAAAGTTTAAACCCGTCAAACGTCTGCGTTGTTTGTAAATTACCGATATATTTTGTATATTCAATTACTCACTATTTAAATCAAATGGGAGCCACCAACTATACTTTTTTTTTATTTTGTGAAAAATTATTAAAGAAACGAATTTACGCAACAAACTATAGGCATTTTTAAGCAAAAAAAAACGTAAATCGGTTTATAGGTTCTCAAGTTAAAAGGATACTAACAAACAAAATTACGTTTTGTATGTTTATTTATAATATGTAATGATGCACATTATAAGTATCCTAATAAAATATTTTTCAAAGTATTCAAATTACAATTTTCCTTAATATATAAAGTATAAACAATACAATGCCTGTGTGGCTCTCGGGTTAGAATAAGGCCATGGGCTGTTCCCCCTATCGTAAAAGGCGATTAATAGGAACACCGAAAGTCTCCCGGGATAAGGAGACACCTCTACAAAGCTAACGGCCTTAGGGGCGGATGAGCTGCGTAGAGTGGGGCAATCTCTTGTCCTCGAGGTAGGAAACTACCTTAAAAAGACGGATGAACCACATCAGATGGTCAACGGCTGGAGGATGCAGAAGTCCACAGGGAAACCACTGCATTAAAGATCCACGGATTTCCTAACTACCATGTACATCTATTTTTATTATTTATAACTTTTTATAATATATTTTTATTTAAATGATTAAAATATTTTTTTTTTAAATTACTGGGTACTGATTATAACTGGTATGAAGTATGAACAGGTCGATTATGCACTGATGAACAAAAACAGCAGATCTAAAGTTATAGAGGGCTCAGCTAAAATAAGTGTTTCACGTTTGTAACATCGAATTAAATTGCATGGAATATTTCACAAAAATCAATCATGTGACATAAAACTGTAATGGGTAATAATAGAGGGTTCATAATTTTGCATCTACTATAATTTACAGTAATACATTTCGTGTAGCGACCTCCCTTCTTTATACACATATATACATATATATGCTAAAGCTATTATTTTGGAGCATGGTGCAACAATTACATTGTGTGTTCAGATAATTTGTTTGAACTTCTTCCGGAACTCTAAACGCCTACCGGATATGATTAATAATAATGTCAAACATGACGTTCATACGTATTTACAAATTACATTATATTATAATGTACTTTCCTTTGATATTGTAACTATGGTAGATACGGTTGTGATAGCTGTGTCAGGGCTTTTATGAAAATACAGAATCTATGTATATAAAACCCTGTCTATATAATTAAATTTATCGGGAGACAATGTCGGTTTCATCGATCCGCTGACCAACCGAGTACAGCCGCTTAAACCTGGATGTATTTTACATCCCCTACCAAAACCGGTGGCTAAGTAAAATCGAAAATATATATTATATATTCTTTTTGTACATAATTTCCGAAAAATATAAAAATTAGTTTTAATACAGCAAATGATTATTATATTTTTCTGGTGGAAAAACTTAAATGGAAGGGGGTAAAAACAAAAAAAAAAAGTGAAAAATTTATATCACATTTTATAAAATAACTATGAAAAATAAAAATGTAATTATTAATTAAACCAAATGAGATATTGAGTGGTTCACGATAAAATGATCACACTGTATCAAATATAATAAGATATTGGAAACATTTTCATAGAACTAAAATGACATGTTATCGATAATACATAATATTATTAAAACATTTATCCTCCTGCCCAAATATTATTAATATTATTTTTTTGCCGTTGTTTCCATTATATTATATTAACTAAATAATGACTCACATAGCAATCTATAAATTTACTTCTACTTCTACAATTCTGTTGAAATTTTCCTCATATAGCTTCGATGCGTAGCTGAGAAGGTATTGTTTTTACAAGTATGCAAGATTATTTATTATTATATTTTATCTTTGTGACTGGACCCATACAAATAATCTAAACCACTGAACCGATTTTTATAGGTAGCAATTCTATAGATTAGAAATATTACCTAAAAATGTACTTTATTAGGCTATAAATAGAGTTCAGCTCCCCTTCAAATAAAAAAATATTAAAATCCATCCTCTCTAAAATTGGTAGACTTTTTCATTATTTCGTTTTGTAAAGTGTAATTTAAGGTTAAAAGTCTGTAAATTAGACTAATGGTGTATCTCGAGTGGGTACGTATATCCTAGACTACTAAAAAATTTCAGTAAAATACAAAACAATGCGAAATATAAATCCTTCAAATTATCCATAAATATTATCCTAAACAGACTCTACGAGGGACGCCCGGAAAGTAAAGATACAAACCCTCCACGTCCGTAGGAAATATTTTTTTGCTATGTTGCCGCTTTATACACTCAGCCTCACCTCATTCTCCCACATATTAATAAAACTATTATTATTTATATTTATTAATTATTTTTATTAAAAAAAAAAAATTAATCGAAAATAACGACGTACCTACATACGTCGACCAACCAGAAGCGAATTTTTGACCGATCGCACACTGCGTTCTATCATGAAAACACGCCAGAAAACGTTGTCACCAACAGATAGAGGGTGATTATTTTATCATGAACCAGTCAATATCTCACTGGGTTTAATTAATAATTTCCCTTTTTTTTTTTTTACTTTCTTATTGTAAGTGATCTCAATTTTCTACTATTTTTTATACTGTAACCCCCTCTTAGATAGATAATATAGATTTCAACTTTCGATTTTCAAACGGGATGATATGTTTTTTTTTTAAATTATTCAAAACTAAAAAAAAAAAAATTTGACAAAAATTAAAATTAAAATAGCATTTTGCATTGGTTATTTATTAATGTTTCAAGATTTGGTATAGGAGAGGCGTAACAAAATAATAACGTCTAAAAATAACGACGGGCTACACTTCCGCGAGGCGGCGGCCGGTCGGCGTTGGCTCAACCAGTTAACGCGTATTTTGTGCAAACATTCGGAACACAAAGTTCGAAAGTCGGTGTTAAGGCTAATAGCACGTAATGAGTATTCCCATAAAATTATCAAATAGGTATCTGATATTATCGTGTAGTATCTCCTATTTAATCTACAGCTGCAGCTGTACGTATTACCATTGTAAATTATCAGTTACCAGTCCATAGTAAAATGATAAGTGTACAATCTACTTACATTTTAATACCTTATTTACTGTACAGAAATATGATAATGATAATTCAAGCATTACCGTCAACCTAAAAATACGCAACAATATCTGCTTGGTGTACTAAGTTTTAACTTATAACAATTAGTTATAACGATTAACGTGTTTTCATTTACAAGTCGATTTAATTAAAATTTACATTACACTGTTATATACTTTCGTAACCGATTGAATGAAAATCTGTCTCAACTTCCAACATTAAAACCGTATTATACTTCATTAAATGTAATGGCATTTATCTATGGTAATTTAATCTATTACTTGTTGGCCGATTTTAGGTAAACTTTAAACAAGTTTTTAAATTTAAAAATGGTTACTCAATCAATTGTTTGATATGTTTTGTTTTAGATAACTACTTATCAAAGTTGATATATTTTTTATTTGCTTACCAAAAATAGTTTTAAAAAAATCAAACCGCACAATATGAAATTTTAAGAAATATTTACAGTCAGATTTACAAACATGAGCTTTGAATCATACAAAAAATACTGATTCTGTATTGATATATTTACGTTTCGTTATTTGTAAGGCATCTCAAAAGACCCGAACACAATAGCAAATCATTTAATTGAATTAACTTTTTCTATATATTTAAGGTTCCACACTTGTATTTTAATATGACAAAGACTCCAAATAAAACCAAAAAGTAGTATGGCAACCTAATTTGAAATCAATTTATTACATTACTAGATGCCTGTGTACCCGGCTTTACCCGGGATACGTTTCCAATTTTTCTTCCCGCTTAAACCTTATCCGGACTATTACGAATATTAAAAAAGAAAAGCCAAATCAGTCCAGCCGTGCTCAAGTAATGCAAACAGCATTACATTTTTATTAATAAAAATAATAATGCTCAGTACCTAGATAACCACAGCTTTTGTAAGCATTACATTTGTAATTATATTTTTTTCATTTTTTTAATAAACTACTTTAAACAATTCATGTAATTTCTCAAATCATTTTCTTACAACTGTTTGTAAGCTAATTACTTGCATGGTTAATTATTTAAAATACCAGTTTTAGATTACCTATGTTGAATAGTTTCATAGTGAACATAATTAGATTTCTAATAACTTACTTTACGTTATTTGACAATTTTTAGCATTTTCTTAATTGTTTTAAGAGGTGGTATTTAATTTAGTTCAATATGTTTTGACCTTACACGATAATATGATTTAATCATATGGCATATTTGGTTATTCAGTTTTGAATGTTATATTGTCTCTTAAACAGTTTTAGATAGTGTTGAAATTGTTTTAAAATAATATAAAGTAATTTGATTAATTATATTATAGAGTATTTGTATTTTTTGTATTATAGAGTGTATACTAACATATGCCTATTTACATTATTTATAAGACTTTCATAAACTATAACATTCATTTTCACTATGTGTACGCTATACATTTTTGTTTAAAAATGTTAATAACTGAAATTTAAGGTATTAAATTGTATGCATATTTACTGTAATAAATATAGATAAATGCTAACTAATTATTTGGAATTGTAAAAATTAAATACACAAACTAAAAAATAAAGGTTTTAGGAAGTGTATACTATTTGTATTTGAACCTGTTTCATTATAGGTTATTATCTGTATGTAGGATGTGTATATTCAATAAGAAACATTGCCAATATATAATAATAAATTTAAAATATCAAAAATGTATTGATTTTAATTATTAACACTATAGGATTTGTAGATATGCCACCATGTTCTTTTTCTGCCAGGTCCTCTCTTTCCAAATATGTTTCTATATGAATGGATTTAAGTACAGAATATCTGTCTCATTCCTCATAATGTGTACCAGGTATTGGAACTTTCTAATATTAATGACCTTAGCGTCTTTTTTCGTTCTACCGAGTACTTTGTTGTCTATAATCCGAGCAGTCCAAAGTATCTTAAGCATTTTTATTTACTCAAATGCTTCCAATTTCTTTGTGATGGCATCAGTCAAAGTCCAGTATTTTACTCCGTACAGCAGCACAGCATACACATAGCATATTATATGTCTCATTTTTGTTTCAAGAGAAAAGGTTGTGACTCTTGAAGATTGCGCTCATTTTGTTAATTGTTGATCACGTTTTTCCTTTGCGACATTTTATTTTTATATGATTAGATAATATTAATTATTAAATCCATACATCAAAACTTCTTAATGTAGACCACAAAACTACTTGTTAAGAAATAATACTAAGTTATAAATGTGTTAAATCTTTCATCGATTGAAATATCATATCAAAATTCATCCATATAATAAGTTTAAAAAATACCCGATTAAAAACTATGCAAGGCTAAATTGATAATTAAATAATTATTGACATTCTACAATATCTTTATCAATTTAGTATGTTTGTTAGAATAATATAATAATATAATAGTGATAACTGATAAGTATAAAATGTCAACCAAAAAAAAAATACATTATTTCAGTATTATTGGTGGCATATTATGCTGCCCGTGTTAATGATGTCATTTTCTTCGTGTAAATCAATATCAATTCTGATTTTATCTATTCTGTTGTATTATCTATGATAACTTTATTATGTGGGAACCTATGACCGAATGCCCAGTGTATGAAAAATTGCTTCTACAAATTGCCTAACAGTGAATATTGTATCTCACAATAACACCTACATAAGAGTCGATCAGCAGCGCGCTGAACGTTTACACGGTACACCGCCGACCCACAATATTCAAACTTATGTAATTAAGTAACTACTCATCCAAAATAAAAAATTCAAGTGTACATATTTTAATATACTATAGCTTTTGATAATTTAAAAAAAACATATCATCCCATTTGAAAATCAATAGTTGATATCAAAATAACTAATTTGGGAATGGGTTAAATACAAAAAAAAAATTGTAAAAAATTGAGATCACCTTTTATAAAAACATTATAAAAAAATATTCAATTATTAATTAAACCCAGTGAGATATTGATTGGTTCATGATAAAAGAATCACCGTGTAATGTTTTCTTTTCAAAACCCTGATGTACTGTAAGTTGACTTAAAACAAAATACACAATTGTAAAACTAATATTTTCTCAGCTTCACATCCCAGAAAAATTGTTTTACACTTTTTTTTTTTTAATTTATTATAAAAGACTTCAACCTATTTGTTTTTTGGGTAGCTGATTTAGAATTTGATATCAGTTTTTTATTTTATCTTTTAGTCTATACTTGAGTCGTGGGGTTAATTTATCACCTATACAATAAAAAAAATTAGTTAAATTTTCTTCAAATGTTTTTAGTTGTACAATAATTTTGTAAAATATAGTGTACAAAATGTCAAGTAAATAAACTCATATAATTGCTTAACATATTTTTTTTTATAATAAGTTATAAATTTGTAATAAACCTATTTTCGATTTATTTTTCAGCTCTTGATAAGTCATGCACGATTGCGCATTATATATTATGTATAATATCTTAGCTATATTGTACATATTTGTAATTCATTAATTTTATTTTATTTTGACAATCATTGTTAAATGATATTTCAGAAATGTTTGAAATAGGTATATGTTTGAAAAAAAATATTTTTTAGAATATGTAAATAAGACGTTGCTACAATGTTTTAAATACAATTTGTAGAATACATTTTTTTTAAATATTGACAACATATCCCCACAATATATTTTTGAACAATATTTCAAAACACATGAAAACAAAAATATGTTCTAAATGTCAATATTATGTTTTATTTTGTGGGATAGAACTTAAGCCTATCCAGTCTATTTTTAATAAATAATGAAGCAATACAAATTCATAAAAAAATGACCTGATGGTTTTTTTATTTACCGATTTATCGAAAAATGTTTACCGGTTGTGGAATTACAACGTTATCAAACAAATGCAGCTTTTGCCACTTTTTGCATATGAGCGGTCTGGCACAAACAAAAGCAGGGCGGCCTGTGTCGACGCGACGATTATATATATGGTAAACGTATAGTAAATTTGATTAAGGTCGCACACTGCGTAGCGACTAATTATATCATAATATATGCCTTGTATATTATATGGACTATGGACGGATACTTCAATACGCAGCAATTTCGGTAATAAGCTGAGAGAGAGGGCGGGGTGCCAAATTAAGTCCCGTCGCATGTATGGACCCGCCCTCACTCTGTCCTGCGTGCGCATTGCCCGCCTTCTGGGTGTTTTGACCATACCAATGTTTGTCGATCATATTGCATTATATCGACGCCCCAGATAAATGTACCGGGTGATTGATTAACTATGGACAACTCAATATCTTAGAAGATATTAGACTTTTTTAATTATTTTTTTTTTGTACTATTATAGTTATTAGGTGGGACAAATTTAATGTATTTTTTAAAATTTTAACACCATCCCTTATGCGTTAAAACCATATCAACTTTAGATTTTTAAATGATAACCCCCAATTTTTTTTTTATAAGCCTGTTTATTTTTTTAAAATTTAATTTTAGGCGTAAAAACTAGCTAAATCAGACAAGTACTTTTAAAGTTATAGCTTAGTACTACAATATTATAATATTAGCTTATATGAGATGCTTTTATAAGTTTTGCAACTAAAAAAAAAATCGTTTATCGCCGGATCTCACGTTTCACAAATTAAGATTGATTAACGATACGGTTGTAGATTAAAGTTAATAGTTGACGGTCGTCGGTCACAATGAAAACGAACTAATAATAAATCTAAATAATATTATATGGGTAATGTCTTCTTATCTGTTTTTTCTGTAGTGTTCCTACCGGTGCGGTGTACCTGTACGTATTGAATATTAGGCATTAGCTGCTGTTAACAAACAATATTATGAACCCTAGTAAATAGTTTTTTTTTTCAATTTCAACCTTAGGTTACCGTGGTCTAATCACGATCTTATATAGAGTATATACCGGGGTTCTACCAAAACGATTCCTTACTAGCGTAGATTAATATTAACACAGAACAAAATATTATAAAAATACGACTACTTGAAAACTAATCAAAAAGTACATTATTCTAATTTTTCAATTATTATGGTTATTTAGCGTCTTGGTTTTTACTTTAAATATTTAGCGTTTTGGTCTTAATAAGTATTACTTGTACTGGTGTCTTAACTAGTCAAATTATTAATTCTGTTAGTGAAAATATTTTTAAAAAAACTCTAATAAATAACATTCAATTTTTTGTTTTTTAGTATAATATTGTATTACATATAGTTAATAGATAATATGTACAAAATATATACAGAAATAAACAAAAACTAAACTTAATATGTACAGAAACTATTTTAGCATTTGTTCAAACTGGTTTATGATAGGTACATAAGATGTCAAACAACATCTTTATAAGGCATCTATTGTGTTTATTAAAATGTTTAGATAACAAAGGATTCCATAAGAAATACGTTCATCCAATACTTGTGCACTAAAATAAATTTTCATTTTTATAATTTTAAGTTGTAACGCGTCAGTTTTAACTATTTCTAGTTCAGTATTTAGTATTCAGTGTAGTTGTAGACAATAACAAATATCAATTTAAGTTGAGATAGTCCATATTAATATTGAACACACTGAAACTTATAATTAAAAAAATGAAATAAGTTTCTTAGATACTTAAATGATTATATGGTTAAGCAACAATATCAGTATACACATATATTTTTTATAATTATACAAGTATGATAATTTTTAAGTTAAACGTTAATTTTTAAGTAACGCATTTTAATAAAACATACTAAGTATGATAAACATAAGTAATCCAAACAAACTTATTATGTAAAAACATTTTATAAGTTCGTGAATAATAAAAAACGATTATATATATTTTTCTAATAAAAAAATGTACTTATACAATACACCTATATCAATAAATACATTATCTTACCTATTATTGATTCAGTAAACAATGATTGAAGATTCAATTTTTTCATAAAATTTTTTATATTTTTTCTTTGAATTCAGATACCAATATGTTAAAACACAAAACTACACATTTATCAATTTCTCAGAACAAAGACATAATACTGTAAAAATAAAAGTTTTAATTAAAATATTATGAAGCATAATTCAAATTACTCTATGTATTTTTAATAACATATTATTATAAGTACCTTTAATTTTGATATTTGATGTGCATACATTTTCAAGTAAGGTTTTAGGTTTTATAGACTTGTCACTTGAGCAAAACTCCATCTCGGTATTCACATTGATTATGGATACTTAATATCAATGTTATTATTTAAAACACAATAAATGTTGACAAGTTCATAGATCTAGTAAGTTATGATACTATATTATTATAATATACTATGAAATGAAGACGTACAAATCGCATGAATAAACAAAATGTGTCAAATTAACCAAAACAAATAATTGCTAAATGCTGGAAAAATATACACAAGATATTGATAACAAATAAAACATACCTACTATTTTACAAAATATATGTAAAAGTGTGTAGTGGTGGTATAGTTGTCAGTCGATATAGCGGTTATCATTATTATTTACTATCGGTGAATTATTTACCTAAAGTAAATAGTGTTTGGTACGGTTATGATTTTTAAACGCTACAATAGCTATTGTCAAAGTTAATTGTCAATAAATAATAACAGAGAGCAGTCACCTTAATATGTTAGCGTCTCCAAGATATTTAATTTATTTTTTACACTCCCTTTAATTTTAAAACTGTGTAGCTCATCGATTTACCTAGTTTTTACGCCTAAAATTAAATTAAAAAAAAATTGGGGGTTACCATTTAAAAATCTAAAGTTGATATGGTTTTAACGCGTAAGGGAAGGTGTTAAAATTTTGAAAAATACATTAAATTTGTCCCATATAATAACTATAATAGTACAAAAAAAAAAAAATTAAAAAAGTCTAATATCTTCTAAGATATTGAGTGGTCCATAGTTAACCAATCACCCGGTATAGCAACTCAGAAAATCTATTTTTCGGGTGTAATGATTTAAAACTATACTCTTCTTGTGACCGGTAATGTAGCTACATTAGTGAACTAAAATATATGTAAAATGGCAACAAATATGAAACACACAACTCGTATTTAAAAATGTTGGATTTGTTGCAACTTTGAGCTGGGTTTTCGATATTATGTTGTTATCTGCTTGTTATTTGACTGCAAACTATTTACTTTTTTGTGTGTTAATTAGTTATAAGGTTATCACTTTTGCAGTTTGTCTATTTTTTGCACTTTAATTTAATTTTACACTATTATGTTTGTCTATTATAATTAATTAACTAAGTACTACCGCTATTTTCATTTGACTGGCATACAAATAATTTAAGTACTATAGGATTTTTTTTGAAACGTGGTTGTAGGTTCCCAATATTTTTTTGCTGATTAAAATTTAAAACTGATATCAAATTTAAAATTAATGACCCCAAAATAAATAGTTTGACCAACACTGAATACTTTTATACTAAAATCCAGAATAATGATTCAGCCTTGGTTTTATAACAATGTATTTTTTATTTAGTCGGTACCCATTATAATTTTTTTTTGTACTGAACCAATTTCTTTGAGTATTGACTCTATAAATCACAAATTTTATCTATTGATTGGTACATTGTAAAAATTTAAAAAACCATCCTACATATTGGACTATTAAATACCATGTAATCCCTACATATCATTTTTAACATTTTCATAGATCTATTAAAAATAGAAGAATTGTGTTCTGTAAAGGAAAAATTACTAGATATTGATTTTCCTAAATCTTCAGCTAGGGATACTCTCATCAGGGTGATATTGTTTAATGAAAAATTAAGTTGGTATTTACTGAAACTATGAGTATGGTTAGTAACCAAACAATATTTACTGAACTGAGCAAGATCATATTGCATTTTATGACAGTCATCTGTGTAACGGCGAAACATATTTTAAGTAAAAAAGACGATTGAAAGAGTTTATATCTATTTTGAACATCATTCACAAATAATTGAAATAAAAGAGGAGAGGGGAACCCCTGAGGAACTCCTGACTTGACGCTGTATATATTGGAGATGTCATTACCTATTTTAAAAAATTGCACCCTAGCGTGTAAGACTCAAATCATGAACAGGGATAATTAGTCATTTCTAAGCCACGCATTTTTTAAATTTATTTATTAATAGAAACAGAATTAAAAACTTTATTCAAATCAGTATAAAATCCAGCGTTTACTTGACCGTCTTTTTTTAATGATTTTAAGGTTTTGGAAAGGAAGCTTACGACTTTGTCGAAGGTTTGTTATGGTAGATTTACCTCCGCAAAAACCATGTTGCTCGTCAACTGGAATTTTGATTTAGTACTAAATACAGTTGAGGTTCAATTAATTTTCCTAACATTTTAGAGACAATTCTGAGTTTTAATATTGGTCTATAATTAAGAACAGAAGATTAGTAGACAGACTAACATAGCAACATTTCCAAATGGAACGAAACGCACCCTTAAATAGAGATAAGTTAAATGGGCAATGGTATTTTGCACCGATCGATTTTGTCTACCTGAAAAATGTGGCATACTGCGCCAGAAATATTATTAATTTAATAATTATGAGTATGGTGAAATGTGCATGGAAACTTTCAGTTCAGCTTTAGTAGTACTTCCATAGCGTTATGACTGATTTCAAAGTGATATTTAGTGAACGTGGTAAACGATTAATAATTTAAAACAGTTATAACTATCGTTGTTCAGGAGAATTTTCGAATGGTGAAGAAAAGTGGCGAAACACCATGTATTTTTTTTAGGGAATGTAACTTGATTTGATGGTTTATGCTAGGTCCAGAGAGCAAATTCAGACTATGTCAGTTGGCGGATCGGCGAAACGAGGAGCGACCTGATTGCCAATATACATGTTATGTATCATATGGCGCTTTCCATTAGTTCTTTGTGTCCATAAAAGTGCCTCCACTGCCCGCTATCCAGTATCCGCCGTCAACCTTTTAACGTCCACATTTAAAACAAAGTACATCAGACCATCACAGGCCAAAGCTAATAGTATATTATTATAGTATTATTATTATTATTATATTATTATAGTAATATAGTATTGTCGTAATAATTATTAGTCATAATCGAATTGCTTTCAAATTTCAAGCAAATTATCATAGCAGACAATATTGTTGTACACAGGCTAATATGATTTTATAATCATATTAGCCTATGTAAATGTATAAATGTAAAAAACGCTGTATTTTACAATAATATCTAAATGCATTAGACTGACTCAATTTCATTAGTACACCCCTACAACCACTGTACACCGCGATAGAATTATATTGTATCAATAGAATTGCGGTTAAAATACAAATTACTATGTATGTGAGGTCATAGCAACCGACAGAGATAGTAGATTTATACAGGTTTAATATGAAATACTACTCATTTTTGTGAAATATTCCATAATATTTTAATAACTTAAGAATAATTTCCCATAACAAGATATCGACAATTTAAAATGTTTAGAAAATTATTATTGATTTAAATAGTGTTTTAGTTTCAAAGGTTATCGAATCTTTGGAAAATACTAAAAAGGTAAATATTGAGTAATTTTTTATTATTGTAAAATAACAATCAAAATATAACTAAACTTTATAGGAGAGCTTAAAGACAGTTACCCTACCACCTTCTATTCATTCTTTTTGCATTTCTATTTTACGGTATAATTAATTTTCCTTTATGCGCGCAGGATTCTTTAAATTTGTCTGGAATATATATTCCACCATTATCACATTCTAGAGCAAATATTTTTGTATGACATTTAGCAATTCGCTTCATACTTTTAAAATAAACTAAAGGCATCACTATTTGCTTTTAATTAGTATACCATGCAAAATAGAGTGTAGTCATCGATAAAAATATATGTGATGAAATACCTGTAATTAATAATAATAATAATATTAATAATCTTTATTACGGAACATTTTTTCCAATCACTATACAGGATGATTCATAAATGATAAGACACTCATTTTTTCAATCAATTATTTTAATTCTAGAAATAAATCCTTATTTTATCCCTTCATTTCTTCTCATACATACATACAATATGCACTTTCTGCAAATAAACTTATGTCGGCTGGTAACTCTGTGTGTAATATTGATTTATTTAATACGGCACTCTTTGAGTTAACAGGTGCATAATAAATAATGTAAATTAAGTATATTTTATCGATTTTTCTTCTAAACTTTATTTTATTTGGATAACACACGTATAAATATATATAAATCCAAGTATATAATTACATATCCAAATAAAATAAAGTTTAGAAGAAAATTCGATAAAATATACTTAATTTACATTATTTATAATGCACCTGTTAACTCAAAGAGTGACGTATTAAATAAATCAATATTACACACAGAGTTACTAGCCGACATAAGTTTTTTTGCAGGAGAGTGCATATTGTATGTATGTATGAGAAGAAATGAAGGGATAAAATAAGGATTTATTTCTAGAATTAAAATAATTGATTTTGTAATTTAAACGTTTAACAAGTTCAGGACAATCAATTTTTTTAATAAGTAATACAAAATTTCAAGTTAAGCAATCGAAATATTTTATTTAATGACATAATCTTAAAATAATTGTTTACATAGTCATATCCTGAATGAGGGCGTCTTTGGAGACCACATTTATAGCATAAAATACCCAAGATTATTCTTTTATCATGAAACAATTAATATCTCATAGGGTTTAATAAGAAATACATTTTTTTTTTTCATATGGTTATTATACAACGTGATCTCAATTTTTCACATTCCCTTTTTCAACTCAGTTTTTTTGATAGCAACTTTTAAAACTTAAATGGTAACGTATATATTTGATTAACTTTTTGTATTGATAATAATGTACTTAAAATTTTGACTGGTCGATAACCAGTTTAGGATAACTATTTTTTAACCCGTTCGTTACTGGGAGTTTTTTTTTTCGATAAAAAAACAACAATTTTTTTACGTATCGGACTGATTATGATTATCAATATAGCTGTGTCGATTTTTTTATCATCAATCTATACTAGAACTTGTGTTTAAAGACATTTTTGATAGTAATTAATGATAGTACGGTGTTAATATTTTATTCGATTTTTAAAGTTAAATCTTCGTATGAGGATGTCAGTAACAAAAGGGTTAAGTTATAAGAGTTTTAAAGTTAGGATGGGAGGGGAAGTGCGGTCGGGAAATGCGCGCAGATAAAAATAGTTCTACAATCCACCTTTCCTCCTGCCCAAAAGTTGAAACTTCAACAACTTCAAAAATAGTTATCCAAAACTGGTTTTCGACTGGTCAACATTTTTAGTACATTATTCTCGATTTAAAAAGTTTATAATATACATACGTTACCATTTAAGTTTCAAAAGTAGCTATCAAAATTATCAAGTGGGGGGGAGGGGAGGGGGTAAAAAAAAGTGAAAAATTGAGATCACATTGTATTACAAAAAAATGAAAAAAAAAATGTTAATCTCTTATTATACCCTATGAGATATTGAGTGGTTCATGATAAAAGAATCACTCTGTATCTTAAAAAATTATGTTTAACAGAATTTAAACATTAATATTTTACAATATCAATGTTTAAATTCTGTTAAACATAATTTTTTAAGGTACAGGGTGAAATATTAGCCGAATGAAAAATCAAAGAAGTATATTCAAGTTTGAATCGAACTAGACAATAATATTAAACTTTTAAGCCTGATTCGTTATTAAAATCTGTACATATGCGTTTAATCAAGCCTAATTTCGTATAAGATTTATTTTTTAAATTATCAACATAATATTTAAAAGAAAGTTTAGAGTCAAAATAACAACTAAGTCATTAATTATATTTTTTCGAGATAGGTTTAAATTATTAAGGCAGTAGTTAAAAAGTAATGTATTTTACTTTAAAGAAAATGAAATAGTGGCACATTTATCAATGTTCAATATCATATCATTATCAGCACACCACTTATACAAGTTATTAAGATCTTCTTGGAATTTTTTAGCACCATCTAAACATTTCATTTTTTTATATATTTTAGTATCATCTGCCAATAATAAACAGTTAGAATATTTTATGGTTTTAGTTAGATCATTAATAAAAATAGAAAACAGCAATGGTGACAAATGGTCACCTTGTGAAACGCCAAAGGATACATTAATAAAATCAGATTAACGGTTTTCATATTCCACAATTTAAATTCGATTTGGAGTTAAACCAGGACAAAAGAGGATCACTAAAACCATAAGCTTTTAGTTTAGAGATTAAAAGAGAATGGTTGACTCTATCAAAAGTCTGTGTATATAACATCAAACTGTGCTTTATCATTGAATGAGTCTATAATAGACTGCTTAAAAATACATAAAGTAACTATTGATCGACCTTTTCGAAATCCGTGCTGTTCATTAGAGAGAATACTTTCGCAAAGGGACGATATTTTAATATTGACTAATTTAGAGAATAATTTGGGGAGTTTAGAGATTTTAGATATAAGACGATAATTAGTAACAAGGGATTTATCACCTTTTAGCTTCGATGCAAAGCGAGAAGGTATTGGTTTTACTCTGTGGTGGGCTTTTTTTTCGCTGTATACACTGTAACTTTTTTAATACAAGACCAATTCCTTCGAATAGCAACTCTATAAATCACAAATTTTATCTAGTTTGTACTAGGGGGGGGGGGGTAAAATTTGAAAAAGTTTAATTCTTCACAGACAAAATTTGAAAAAACAAAAAAAAAACGTACGAGTTTTTAAGTTAGAACTTTTACTGGCTATAATTTCGAGAAAAAGAGTCGGACCAAGTTGAAATTTATAAGAAATAATTATTAGGTATGTCCGCACACTTCAGTCGTGTCAAATTTAAACTATACTCATTTCCCACCCCCCTAGCGGGGGTACAAGTTTTTTTGTTTTTCGGGGTTTTTAGCCGTAATTTTAAATCTTGTGGGTTGAAAATTTGCCAGTAGTTGGAACTCATATGTATCCATAACATATTAAACGAGAAAAAAATTCGGCACTACAGTTTTTTTTTAATTGCCGGGAAACTGTGTTTTCGCAGATTTCATATATTTTAACAAAAACACCTAAAATCTTTAAAAAAAATTGATCAAATCATTTAAACATTTTTATGTATATCTATGCAGAATGATACTATTAAGTTTTGTGCTCGAGTACCACTTTTGACTTTACACGAATTCAATTTTTTTTTTTTTTTTTTTTAACTAAAAACCCGGTGTACCAGATGGGAGAATCGAACAGACACTAAAAACTATCAGTTGGTAACGTCTATCCGTGTTAGATTAGGTTAGGACCCAATGGTCGGTATCATAATATTGTGTTTATTACATGATATCACAGACGACTAAATCGTGTAACTGATTATGGTAGACACTCGATTTACTGGGAAAAAAACCTATCCTTGTACTTATTAAGACACTTAATGATTCTGATACGACAAAACCACTCTCGTTATCTCGATATTTTAACACCCGCGTTATATTACCGTACCGAAGGTCAACTATGAGTATATGAGGTCCAACTACCTGCAAATTATGAAGAGGACTGTTGTTTTTTGGATTCAGATTAAGTGTTGGTGTTTATGCAGTATACCGCCCCAAACTGTATTTCATATTACACTATTTTTTTAAATGAACACTAATGTTTTGCATATAACAGGCAACAGCCGACCGCTAGTGGCTATACACATTAGTAATATTTAACTTGTAATATATGTAGGTAAAATTTATTGTTTTCTCCATCACATTACCAGTATACGATTTATTTTAATTTAAATGTAAGAAAATCGATTTTTCTTTAGAAAATAACAAGAAATTAATATACTGGGTGGGGCAGTAAAACGGCGATGGTCTAATGTATTTAAATGGGAAAACCCGTTTCACTATCCCACCCTTTACATTTTAAGGATCTATGAAAAGGTTTTTTTAGTTGCATTTTATTTTGTACATTGTCAATCTAGTAAAATAGAAGTATAATATAGCTTTGAAATAATATAATCTAGGAAGTATAAATAGTTTGTGTGAGATTGCTCTAATGGAAGTATATAATACATAAATATGAGTTTTATTGAGAATAAGCGATTATAATTTAAACTATGGCGTACAAACGATTGAAACATGAATCGTCGACCATTCCAACAAAATATAACAAGACATTGTATTTGTGTTATTTGGTCCACTACGTTTTTGCAAAAAAAAAAAAAAAACCAGTACAGTGGGGTCGGGGCATAGTGGGGACGGAGCATAGTTTGGTCGGGGCATGGTGGTGACGGGGAGGTCACAGGTTTACAGGAATTTTTAAATCTGATAGTGATAAAATCACTTTCGAAAAAAACGCTTCGATGCAAATCGGTAGTTAGTATTTTCAAGCCAGTACAGTCCAAACCAAGCACAGTATAAACCAGCAAAGTTAGAAAGTTTTAAATGAAGTTTCTGTATTTACAAATGAGCATTAAAGCGTTTATTTGAAAGCGATTTTATTCAATTTTATCACTTTTATTTATAATAATTCCTGTAGACCTGTGACCTCTCCGTTTCCTCATTGCTTTGATTCCATTATGCCTATACTCTACTGTACTAGTCCTCTCGGATAAAATCACTTTCAAACTAACGCTTTGATGCTTATTTGTAAATACAGAACCTCAATTTAAAACTTTCTAACTTTACTGGTTTATACTGTGCTTGGTTTGGACTGTACTGGCTTGAAAATACTAACTACCGATTTGCATCGAAGCGTTTTTTCGAAAGTGATTTTATCACTTTCAGATTTAAATATTCCTGTAAACCTGTGACCTCCCCGTCACCACTATGCCCTGACCAAACTATGCTCCGTCCCCACTATGCCCCGACCCCACTGTACTGTTTTTTTTTTAAAGTTAGAGTTACATAATAAAATTTACATTTAACTGGAAATATACTTGAGTTTAATGATATTTAAAATAAATAGGTAGTGACTGGAGATAAAATGAACGAACATTCCTTTAAAAATAATGCAGAAATTTGTATGAAAAAAAAATTTTAATTTCTTATTAAACCCTATGAGATATTGAATAGTTCACGATAAGTGGATCACCCTGATTATCTGTGTGGATAATCTAGTGTGGTGTTTGGGATTTGGGTTTCTTACCAGAAAAAAGTAAACCGCACTGTTTCCTCATTATACAACCTTCACAAATTGTCTCTTCTAAATATTTATCATTATTTAAGTTAATACCACAAACCATTTTAACAATGTTTTTATAAACTTAGAATTTATATGTCCAAGTATTTTATACCACAAATAAAAACTGGTAGTAAGAAAATGTTTGTCTTCACGTTTATTTTTCAATTCAATATTGATTCTTACATGGTTCTTTTAATGTATCCAATAGCAATTAGGCTGGAACCTAATTTTTTAAACATATTATTATTTACAATAATAATTGATGACAAGTTGCCAATTTTTGTGCCTGTCATAGTATGTCCACTTTTAGCATTTTTAATGTGTATTTTTTATTTATATGGCAATACCTAAAATTATACAAATTTGGAATCAGGGTAGCGCTAACGATGTGTTTTTCGACATAATCCAACACAATAGCGCAATCCGACGATATGCAGAAAAAATCAAATTTCTAGTATGAGGTGGCCTACTGATTAGACCCAGATATCTAAACTATTGGAAAAACTATGTTTAATATATGATTTTGTTTTTTTATTACAAGAAGATGAATGTTTGATTTATTAAATTTTTGATGTTTTAGTTTTGTTGTATGGTCTCTTTGGGTTCTAATTATTATCAACCGACATTAAAGTTGTAAGTTGTGGATGTGGACTTGCAAATAGTTGTAAACTGAGACAAATTGATAGGTTCTAGACCAGAGTCTATCGAAGCAAGTTATCGGTCAATATATAAAGTCGGCAGACCTTAAATGAAATTGATTATATCTTGTTCTTTTTACTTACTAACTGAACATAAAATTTGTTTTTTAAAACAATTTGTTTTTCGAGATGTAATAGTTTTTTAACACATTCTATATTGTTTTTTGTATCCGGAACTATAAAAATGAATTTATTTTATTTGTTTCGGAAAAATAATTTGTTTTTGTGTTTAAAACGTGAATTTTCTTGGCGAGTTTCATTTTCCGTCGAAAATTTCGACGCAACTATAATAGGATTAATTACGCCCTCCAGCGGGTTGTAGCCGTAACTTTTCCGGATGGATTAACCGCTGAGGACGAAATTTGTAATTATTGTTTTTTGTAACGTCATCATGTGCAGTCAACAGTCGCTGTACGCCAATCAAAAAAGAAGAAGAACGGTATTTTCACAACACCAAATTTTTGAAATGGAAAAATTGTTCCAATCAACACGTTACCCTACTATTCTTCAAAGAGAAAATCTGGCCAAACAAGTTAATTTACATCAATCTACAATACAGGTAAGAACTTAATATATTTTTCTATCTTTTGTCCCTTAGAGGACGCCACACCGGCCATTTCTAAGGAGTAAAGTATAGGCAATTTTTCGAAAAATCTTAATTTAGAGTTTAAATTATAATGTATACCTACTTATTAATACAGTATTGAGGATACTTTGTTGACTGCAATTTTTTTTTGTCGGACTATCACAGTCATTTCTATAGGATAAAATACAATTTTTTTGCCATCAAAACTGCTTTGCTGCGGATTAATTTTACTCAGGCTTCGTTTTACTAGATTGACAATGTACAAAACAAAATGTAACTAAAAAAAAACCTTTTCATAGATCCTTAAATTGTAAATGTAAATGTTATTGTATATTAATTTATTGTTGTTTTCTACATATATTACTTTTTAGTTAAATATTCCTAACGTTTATAGCCACTAGCTGTCGGCTGTTGCCTGTTAGATTTCAATTTTTAACAATACTATAACCTTATATGGAGATTTTAAAAATTGTGTTTTTAAATAATAGTATAGGAACAGTATCACAAAGTTAAATTTTCATGAGAATTAATCAAGTTATAATACATAATATTATCATACATGTTTTTTAATTATTATTAAAATATATATTTGTTTGATCATAGTAATAAAATATTACATTATTTTAAACAAAATCGAAGCTACAAGTTGATAAACTAAAAAATTTTAAATAGCATGAAGCAGATTATATAATAATGGATAATTTAAACAATCAAGCGTGTATCTCTTTAATGAATTATAGTATAACCGTATACAAAACATGAGTGTACCTTTAAGAAAATTGTTGTTAATGAAATGAATCTTGGGACGATAGACGGCATAAAAAACCAACACTTCATCTGGATCCAATGAAAACATTCCTCTTCATAATTTGCTGGTAGTTTGTCATTCTCATAGTTGACCTACAAAATATAAATCATCAAATTATTAAATAAAATAATATTTGTTAATGGTAAATCGGTTGAGTTACAAAGTAAATATATTTATAAAATATACAATTCTCAAAGTTAACCTTTATAAAGTGAGTATAGCAGTCACAATTTAAAATTAAACTTTGAAGTTCTATATTTTAATACAATTGTTATACTCGTATAGTATCAATTACATCGTATGATAGCAAAAATATGGAAATTCTACTTATATGTTTTGAAATAAGTAATACACAAACTAACAGATATGGTATTTCGGTCACTAAAATATTAGCCTATGTTTGCTATTATAAAAGGTAATATTTAAACAGCTCAATATTGAAGCCCAAAATAATACATTTTCATGTTAAATCAAAAAAATAAGGTTGCTTTGATATGTAGAAATTGATTCCTAACATCACATTGAATCATAATTCATAACACTTATTAATTTATGGCTAAATTACTGGATTTAAAAACAAAAAGTATATGCTCTTAGAAATAAGAAAACAATTCTATTACTTTAAAATCATCAAAAAATGTTAACTGTATTTAGTCGAAACTTGAAGTAAGTGACATTACCTCGTGCCATTCTATCATAGAGTTGTTAAAATGATGATTGAACTATATAAAAAAAATGATTATATATATCTACGTATACAAATTAACTAAAATAACAACTAATAATAAAAAACTCACCAAAAATATATATACCATTTATATTGCAACTTGCTGCTTCATAACAATGTAATTTGTTTTCTTTTTTTTTGGTTGTTTTTTTATTCAAAAAACAGGAAGTCTAGCCGGAGGGCAGAGCACTAAAAAACAAAAAAAATCAATTACAATACTTATTGACATATAAAGTATTATTATAAATGTCAACATAATAATGTTAGTATATATATATATATATAAATAAAATATACAATAAAGCAAAAAAAGTTAACTGATAAACTAAAACTTTAAGGTTGATTATCAAATTAATTGTAATTTTAAAACCATTGTAGTTGTTCCAAGTGTTTGCTTAAATATTAAGTAGCCAATTACTTAGTTTTGTTTTGAACTAGTCAAAATGTCTTTCAATATTTTAATTTTTTGCTATTACATGTTTCTATTTATTGAATATAATTAAAATATAGAGCGATTAACTAAAAAAATTGAAAAACCAGATAATGCCTATATATAGTAAAATATTTCTTTAGCAAAATAAAAAACTAGTTAATTGTACAAAAAGTGTAAGTCGTTTCAATCAACGCACCAGGTAAAAACACATAATACTCAAATTAAAATTAAGCATTTTAATGTCAACTGAAATCGTAGATTAGCCATCGTGGTTTAGGAATATTTTTCACATCCATTTTCGGCGTAAGCTTTAGAAGCGTGCCGTATTCTGTTGCCGACTAGACCGGTCGAGTACCGATTAACGCGATTATTAAATATTAATTAATAATAACTTACTATCAGTGGTCTGATCAAAATGACACCCATTATAGTCAATAGATGACAATCTATGTTATAAAATTATTAGTTGCACTTGCATATTGCATATTTTTGTACTGACTGACAAGTTTTGCCATAAACAAAGATATGTACACCAATGCATCGAATGCATATATACAGGGTGATTCAATAAAGAAAAGACAGTCATTAGCTCTTAAAAAAAATTGCAATTTCGTAGTTTTTCTATTTGGAGATACATAAGTTTATGTTATTGTACAAAGCTGAAAATTATTCTAATTTTGATAGTTTTAAATTTTTTTTTTGCTCTATTATCTTTTGAAACTGAAATAGGAACGAAGGTATATATTAATTTAACTTTTTAAACTTAGACAAGTTTGCTGAACATTTTGACTCGTCGATAACCAGTTTTGGATAGTTAGTTTTAAGGTTTTTAAAGTTAAAAGTTTAGGACGGGAGAAAGGATAGAGTGTAATATGCTTTTTATCTGCGTGCATTGCTCTAACTTTAGTAACATCAAAAGTAACTATCCAAAACCGGTTATCGACGAGTCAAAATATTCAGAAAATTATTCTTAGTTTAAAAAGTTAAACTAATATGTAAGGTCCCATTTAATTAAAAAAATACCAACTAAAACATGTGAATATTTAGTAATTTTATAATATTGTAATATAACAAAAACTGCAATGTTTTCCAAAAGAAAAACGATAAAATTGCAATTAAACAAAAATGAAATATTAGATAAACTAACTCAAAATTCAAAATAGGTAGCTCCATTGTGTGGGGCACCCCTACTGCATGTTATTTAAATTATATTATTAATTTTTTTTTTTTTACTGTTTACCCATTTACCGTTGTGCATATATTTTTTATAGATTTAAATATTCAATATAATAAAGACATTTTCTAAAAAAAATTATTTTCGAAGATAATGGGTGTCTTATTCTTAATGAGTGCACTTTGTGCAGGATGCCTCACGATGATTATACATTGCAATGTTTCCTAGGTCAATTTTGATTTATAGCCTATAAATACATTATTTTATAGTAAAATTAAGAACACAAATTAAAAAAAATCCAGACACAAAATTAGGAAAATCTACACTATTGTAAAAATATTACGTTTTAAGATTTGAGAATATCTAGTTTTATTAAATATGTAGGTATTTTTAAATTATTGATCCTGTCAATTACTATTATAATTAAATCATGCGTGATACATAGGACTCTTAGGATGTTAGCACCCTACATAATGGTTTTGTTTAGGATTTGGAATAAATAATAAGCATTTAAAACTATAACGGGTACATTCGGCTACTAATTTAACATAAGACAATACAGAGCGGACACACACCCGGAACTATTAAGTGTTGACCTAAATTTTAATAAAATTTTGAAACCCAATCATCCGCGGCACGCGATCGTGCTCTTGATTACTTGTGCCAGTGCCACTTAAATCATATATATTATTTATGTTGTCAACATTCCTTTTTCTCCCTTCATATTTAAACGAAATCGATAGTCTCTAAATACTGGACTATATCAGTTCGATAAAATACCAATATACTTTTTACTTTCACACTGCGCGTGTTCAATACATATAATTATTTAAAAAATTATATTTTGGCGAAATATACGTTTGATTAATTGACTTATTGGCAAATTATTGTACTTCATAACATGTTTTTATTAATTAACTGCCCGGATATACCGTACTTTTTATGTCAAACAAAACTTCCATAATTTATTCATAATAGTCATGTAAGTAGTAAAGATTGATGAAGTTGGGAATTTTTTGTATAATAGTATATTTAAAAATCACACAATATAAATCTTGCATTGTATAAAGTATAAACTAATATTTACTGAAAACAAATTTTGTTAACTACCAAAGTTAGTAAAGCGGAAACAAGGCAGTTTTTAATTTTGAATGTCGATGTCTATACTGCTAGGACCCGATTAATATGTTATCAATAGTTAATTTACATTCCTCAGAAATACAAACCTCGACAGCAAAATATACAATGAGTTTTAAAATGAAAAATACTAGATATTTATGTATATATTTAAAATTTAATATAAATATTATATTTAAAACTAATTGTTAAAATAGTAATATCGTAAACACATTTTAGACGTTGGTCGTTGATTTCGAGGCTTATTATTTAAATGAAAAAAATATACTTCTATACATAAGTACAACTATTAGAACAAATTTTAGTTAATACCCGAATACCTGTGGTTTTAATACCAAGTAGTCGGGTATTTTAACTACCGGGTGTCCGTGTAGTTAAAATACCCCAGTACACGGGTAGTTAAAATACCCGGGTCTCTTATTTACACGGGTACCCGTGTATTTTGATACCTGTGTAATCTAGACTAAAATGTGTATCATATATTATTAAAATAAATCAATCACAGTGTCCCATATATGAGACGTTTACTTTATTGTTTTGCTTTATGGATATTATTTTTATTTATTTAATTTTTTAAATTCAAATCTGAAAAAATTAAGTTACCGTTATACATACTTAAGCACCCCTGTTTTAATTTGTGAAATAATAAAAACGTACAAAAACTTAATAAGATAATTTCAACTATTTAGACACCTATTTGTACATAAAATTATTGACATGACTTGACAATTTCTTCGAAGTTAAAACGTGTTAAAATTTACAAAATCTACAAAAAACAGATTTTTGGCAATCACAAAAAATCTGTACTCTCTTTTTTTTCAGTTCGATAAGTTATAGACACATAAAATTCTTATCGCTTCCCAATTTTTCAACTAATTGGTTCTAAAATTATAGGTAAAAAACCGTCTAAAACTCTTGGGAGGGGATAAGGTATAAGTTAAATTCGATACTTTTAGCGTATAGAGGTACAACAAATAACAATTCATTATACATTTTAACTCGCTACCATCATTTTTCTGGAAAATATCCCTGAACCTAACCTAACTTGTAATTTTGGAAAGAGGTTAAACTTTAAGACCAAATATCTCTTTTTTAAATTAAGCCACGAAAGTCGAAAGTTTGACTAAACATGTATTGTGTTATTTAGGTTTGGTTTCAAAACAAAAGGGCCAAGTTGCGAAAAGAATCTAAATTACAAAATTCTCAAAACACATTACAGTACCATCATTTGGAAACTATTGCGTCACCAAGTTCTACAGGTAATTCCCGCTGATATTTTATTTAAAGAATTGAAATAAAATAACTATATTAACTAAATTTTGCTAACACATAGGTCCTGATGAGCAGTATATTAATAACAACTTTTATGACCACGGCTTAAACTTGAGACCAAATTTAGGAATGGTAGAGGAATACGATTTGGTGGAAACTATTTCAAGGTTATTTAATTAAGTAAACAAATTTTAACAATTGCATTAACTCATATTGTTCTGTTTTACCGGATGCATTAGTATTAGTATGTACTAAATAGTACCATTTTTATTTTGTAATTTTTTTTTCTACATAACCAATACAATAATAATAATATCTTGTGCAGTCTATAATAATATTAAAATATACTTTAAAATGGTTTAATAAGGTTTTTTTTTCTGTACACGTTGATTTTGTTTTTCTACTGGTTTAATTTACTTGATCAGCAGCTCTTAAGTTGCTACAACCTAATTAGATACTTATAATCTTTATTACAGGTATCTAGTTAGGTTTTAAGAAAGTTTAAAAGTTAATATTTTTTTATATTTTACCTTAATAAAAGAAGAAAACACAAATGTATGAAAAATAATTGAAAAATATAGAATTTTTTAGGGATATTTATTAGGCGTTCATTAACCCGACAGTAGACCCAAACTTAAATTTAATATAACTTATACCCCCTCCCCACTAATGTGTTTCAGTGTTATGAACGACGTATGGAATTAAACGCTTTTGTAGGGCTTAAGAGATGTTTTAATTTCAAAAAAGTCTTTATAATATAATTTGTTAATATTTCTTGATAAGTATTTTACAATTTATTTGGAATAAAATCGTATTCAGATGGTCTAACATTTCTTTTAAATTCATCTCGTATAACGTACAATTAAGCAAATATACTGAAACACATTAATGTACCATTCATAAACCACATATTAACAGAAGAATGTACAAGACATTGAGATGTACACTTCCGTTGTCATAAATTTAAAATTAATTTGACTTACCATCCATTGTAGCTGTTTTTCAGTTATCTGGTAATGAAAAAAGAAGATCTTTGGGTTCATCAGGAGTAATATATTTACGACGTGCACATCTTATCTTCGTCGTAAGGTGACAGCATTTTCCAGATTTTAACAAACTGTATCTATTATAATGAACATAATCAATACATTAATTACGGTCGGTATGGTGTGGCCGGACAGATTAAGGCGCCTACGCGTACTGTCGAATCCGGTCACGGGCAGTCTCGCTTACTGGCAAGACAACCTGACTAGAAGTAAAGACTGCCCCCCTCCCCCACGCTATGCATGGTAGAAATACCATGCGCTCCCTCGGCGACCGAACTAGGCCACAATAGGGTTTACTCCCCGATATGCTAAAAAAAAATATATATTAATTATTTCCCTATAAAAAAAAAATATTATATTATTTATTTTCCATTACAGACATGTGTGGTTAATAAAATAATTTTATTGGTACTTTCATTAGTTATAAAAAATTCAAACGCTGACATATTTTTTATTTTATTCTCTACAAATGTATGTAATTGAAAACATGTTGCCATTTAAAAAAACCAAAATCCCCCAATTCGGCTTATAAGGATTGGTAATAAAAATTGTCAAAATATAGTACAATGTGTACCTAAAAATATTGGAAAAATATATTGTTTAAAATATTAACATACTCCGAGAAAATTAGTGTCTTATCCTTGATGAATCACCCTGTATATAATATATATATATGTATATATATATATATATATATATATATATAAACGACTTGTCGTTATTTTCCCTTGAGACGTCACCACAGAATATTTCCACCGTATATTATTTAAATTAAATTACAATATAGTATAGTCAAAGTCATTTTTTACAAGTATTTTGGTCTCAACTTGGTAGAAGTTGTTGCTGCCACCGTCACAGTTCTCGCCATAGTGAAATTGATTTAAAGTTTAAACTTTAAACACCTTTTTTTTATGATATTGATTAATTTAAATAAGAAATATTATTTATTTTTATTGTTATTAGGATTGGAATCATTATTAATTTTTTTAAATAATTGTATTTATTACTGTTGTTAACAAGGATATTAAGGGGTTGATTAAAGATTTGAGATCAGATAGAATTGAAGAAAGTTGTTAAGTTAATCGTTGTCAGTATTAGTTATATTTTAGGTTTGAGTTTGGTTATTATAGTAAGATTGTTGAGTTAATTTTGCACAAGATTTGTATGTGTTCGGTTCGTATTCGTTAGTGTTTTCTAATTGGGTGTTACCAATTGGGACATGTACATTGTTTGAATTCTTGTAATTAAAATAGTGGTTGCTTTTTTGAAATTTAGGATCGGGTGTTTTTCGCTGTTGTTCGATTTTATACACGGGTGACGGGACAACCTCTGTAATTCACTGGATGAGCTCCTTCACATAGTTTGCACGTGGGTGTATGGTCTTTAGTTTTTGACAAACATTAGTCGTATGTGATCTGTTACATTTGACACAACGGGGTTCGTGATTACAGTACGTATGGCCGAAATTTTGGCATCGAAGGCATTGAATTGGATTATTATTAAATTTGAATTCTTCAAATTGTATTTTTGAGTGACCAATAGTATCGACTTTGAACATATCATTATTGTTTGTGTCTGGTTCAAGGTCAACAAAAAACATAGGAAGTGGTTTTTTTTTGTATATCTTTGCAGGGCAATAATAACTTGTTTAACATTAAAACCAAATTCAGTTAATTCTTCTCTAATTGTTTTGGGGTCAGTAGAATGATATGTGTGAAAATCGACATTTTTTTGTAAAAGGACGCGTACAATTATTCCATATGAGTCGGGAGTTTTGATTTGAAGTTGTAGATCAGATGAGTTACTTTTACAAGTGAATTCTTCAATATTGATAATTTTTTTGATAGCCTCGCAAAAGTTTACGTAGTTAAGATCATATTTATTGGATGGTAAAACTGTTATCAAGTCATCATCTAAATCATCTGTAATGGTTTTTTGTTGGTCTTTTGTGGTATTGAGTATTTGAAAACGGTTTACTATTGTTTTCAGGGTTATAAGGAATATTTTTTCAAAACTTGAATCCTTTTTTTTTTATGGGGGGGGGGGGGCGTTAAATTAAATTTAAAAAAAATAATAATTAGGAACACTATTATTGTGAAATAGAGCAGATGGACTTTACACATCTGCTCTGATTCACAATAATACAATGCGTCCGACCGACTTCCTTCCTTTATCATATACCCTGTATAACCATTATATAATATACAGTAATATAATTATATAATAATAGGAGTCCGGTTTCGAATAGATTACAATCTATGTGACAGAAGATAGAGGGAGTTCACAGCTTTAAATTAGCACACCATTTATTTTTGTCGACTAATTTATAGCTAGAGACCGCTTGCAAAGATACATTTATCAGTTAAATATTTTTTAATATTGCAAATTATGTTTTAAGTTAAAACTATTTTCAGAATTAATTGTTATTTAGAAAAAATATAGTAACTAAAAAATAAAAATACATAAAACTGAATTATTTATCAGTAAAAATTACTATTTGATATTTCATTCACACTTAGAACTACATATTAAAATATTTTAAAGAATGGTTATTCCATTCATAAAGACTACATGATTAAATGAAATGTCAAACTCAAGTGTTAGACAATAGTATTAAAACATGAGTCAATATTGTTAAAATTAAACAAACTTCTTAACATAATTAAGTCTATAATTTCACCCAACAAACTAAACATAAATTAACATCCAACACCTAATATCATAATATAATATAAATTATGTATTTTTTTATTCAATAGTCTATCGTTAACAAAAATTAATAAAAATAATTTTTTAATTGTCTTCACATATTTTGTGTAATTACATTATTTTTAGCTTCGATGCAAAGCGAGAAGGTATTGGTTTTACTCTGATGTATGTTTTTTTTTTATCTGTATACACTGTAACTTCTTTAATACTGGACCAATTCCTTCGAATAGCAACTCTATAAATCGCAATTTTCATCTAGTTGGTACTTTGGGGGGGTAAAAGTTGAAAAAGTTTAACTCTTCACAGGCGAAAGTTGAAAAAACAAAAAAAAAAACCGTACGAGTTTTTAAGTTAGAACTTTTACTGGCTATAGCTTCGAGAAAAAGAGTCGGATCGAGTTGAAATTTATAAGAAATATTTATTTAGTATGCCCGCGCACGTCAGTTATATCAAATTTGAATTTAACCCAATGCCCACCCCCCTAGGGGGGGTACAGTTTTTTTTGTTTTTCGGGGTTTTTAGCCGTAATTTTAAGACCTTTGGGTTGAAAATTTGCCAGTAGTTGGAACTCATATGTATCCATAACATATTAAACGGAAAAAATAATTCGGCACTACAGTTTTTTTTTAATAGCCGGAAAACTGTGTTTTCGCAGATTGCGTATATTTTAACAAAAAACACTTAAAATCTTAAAAAAATTGTTATCAAATCATTAAAACAATTTTATGTAGATCTATGCAGAATGATACTATTGAGTTTTGTGCTCAAGTAACACTTTTGACTTTAAGTTGACACAAAGTTCAATTTTTTTTTTTTTTTACTTAAGTTCTTTCTGGCTGATTAAAATTGAGAACTGACAACAAATTCGTAATCACCGACCCCAAAAACATATAATTTGACCCCTTTTAATGCCTTTTTCACAAAAATCCAGAAAAATGTTTTAGCTTCGATGCAAAGCGAGAAGGTATTGGTTTTACTCTGATGTATGTTTTTTTTTTATCTGTATACACTGTAACTTCTTTAATACTGGACCAATTCCTTCGAATAGCAACTCTATAAATCGCAATTTTTAAGTACAAACGCACTCTACCAGATGTGAGAAACGAAAAAAAAAAAACCAGTACAGTGGGGTCGGGGCATAGTGGGGACGGGGAGGTCACAGGTTTATAGGAATTTTTAAATCTGAAAGTGATAAAATCACTTTCGAAAAAAACGCTTCGATGCAAATCGGTAGTTAGTATTTTCAAGGCAGTACAATCTAAACCAAGCACAGTGTAAGCTAGGAAAGTTAGAAAGTAATAAATTGAATCGGCCATTTCAAAAACGACTTAGGTCACCGATTTTTCAAAACTGTCTTTTTATCAAATGTAATAATTATATACTTAGCTACGTATTCTGTGTGAAAACTCAATTTGTCAGACTCATATTTAATACAAATGTTGAGTACAAGAAATTTGAATCACTGCAAAATATATTTATGAAGTTTCTTGTGGCTAGTGTAATATTTCAAATTTGTGACTTGTGTCGTTTTTTAAATGACTGATAAAATTACAAAATAGAAGCATCAAAGCGTTTATTTGAAAGCGATTTTATTCAATTTTATCACTTTTATTTATAATAATTCTTGTAGACCTGTGACCTCTCCGTTTCCTCATTGCTTTGATTACATTATGCCAATACTCTACTATACTAGTCCTCTCGGATAAAATCACTTTCAAATTAACGCTTTGATGCTTCTATTTTGTAATTTTATCAGTCATTTAAAAAACGACACAAGTCACAAATTTGAAATATTACACTAGCCACAAGAAACTTCATAAATATATTTTGCAGTGATTCAAATTTCTTGTACTCAACATTTGTATTAAATATGAGTCTGACAAATTGAGTTTTCACACAGAATACGTAGCTAAGTATATAATTATTACATTTGATAAAAAGACAGTTTTGAAAAATCGGTGACCTAAGTCGTTTTTGAAATGGCCGATTCAATTTATTACTTTCTAACTTTCCTAGCTTACACTGTGCTTGGTTTAGATTGTACTGCCTTGAAAATACTAACTACCGATTTGCATCGAAGCGTTTTTTCGAAAGTGATTTTATCACTTTCAGATTTAAAAATTCCTATAAACCTGTGACCTCCCCGTCCCCACTATGCCCCGACCCCACTGTACTGGTTTTTT
>NW_026095806.1:49242-121117 GCF_023614345.1 Adelges cooleyi
TACACGGCGGAGTAAACGTTATACCGGGTGATTGGTTAACTATGGACCACTCAATATCTTAGAAGATATTAGACTTTTTTAATTTTTTTTTTTTTGTACTATTATAGTTATTGGGTGGGACAAATTTAATGTATTTTTCAAAATTTTAACACCATCCCTTATGCGTTAAAACCATATCAACTTTGGATTTTTAAATGGTAACCCCCAATTTTTTTTTGATGATCGTGTTTATTTGTTTTAAATTTAATTTTAGGCGTAAAAACTAGGTAAATCGATTGAGTAGTTAACGAGCTACACAGTTTTAAAATTAAAGGGAGTGTAAAAAATAAATTAAATATCTTGGAGACGCTAACATATTAAGGTGACACTTGACTGCTCTCTGTTATTATTTATTGACAATTAACTTTGACAATAGCTATAGTAGCGTTTAAAAATCATAACCGTACCAAACACTATTTACTTTAGGTAAATAATTCACCGATAGTAAATAATAATGATAACCGCTATATCGACTGACAAATATACCACCACTACACACTTTTACATTTTTTTTATAAAATAGTAGGTATGTTTAATTTGTTATCAATACCTTGTGTATATTTTTCCAGCATTTAGCAATTATATGTTTTGGTTAATTTGACACATTTTGTTTATTCATGCGATTTGTACGTCTTAATTTCATAGTATATTATAATAATATAGTATCATAAGTCATAACTTACTAGATCTATGAACTTGTCAACATTTATTGTGTTTTAAATAATAACATTGATATTAAATATCCATAATCAATGTGAATACCATGATGGAGTTTCGCTCAAGTGACAAGTCTATAAAACCTATAACCTTATTTATAAAATGTATGCACATCAAATATCAAAATTAAAGGTACTTATAATAATAATATGTTATTTAAAATAAATAGAGTAATTTGAATTATGCTTGATGATATTTTAATTAAAACTTTTATTTTTACAGTATTATGTCTTTGTTCTGAGAAACTTATAAATGTGTAGTTTTGTGTTTTAACATATTGGTATCTGAATTCAAAGAAAAAATATAAAATTTTTTATGAAAAAATTGAATCTTCAATCATCATTTACTGAATCAATAATAGGTAAGATAATGTATTTATTAATATAGGTGTATTGTATAAGTACATTTTTTTATTAGAAAAATATAATTAATCGTTTTTTATTATTCATGAACATATAAAATGTTTTTACATAATAAGTTTTTTTGGATTACTTATGTTTATCATACTTAATATGTTTAATTAAAATGTGTTACTTAAAAATTAACGTTTAACTTAAAAATTATCATACTTGTATAATTATAAAAAATATATGTGTATACTGATATTTGTTGCTTAACCATATAATTATTTAAGTATCTAAGGAACTTATTTAATTTTTTTAATTATATGTTTCAGTATGTTCAATATTAATATGGACTATCTCAACTTAAATTGATATTTGTTATTGTCTACAACTACACTACTACCAACGTCAAATTTGGTGTATTATATTATTGTAGTCAATCAGTCTAATCTAATTCTATCAATACATTGTCGAATGTTGTGGTATTCAATTTTCAGTAAATTTATAGGTGTTTTATTTTAAGGTAAAATATATAAGATCATCAGTTTGCAATAATTTAGTTAATTTCTATGAATTCATCTCTAACAATTTATTTTTATTATTATTATTTTTTAGTTACTGTGGCACACTATTGCAGATAACGGTTTTCCATTAAGTCAGTAAGAAGAATAAGATGGATTCACAAGCTCAAATCAAATATTAGACAACTATATATATTTAGTTATTCAGCTAAAAATGTAATTCAATAAAATAATTTAAAAGTACTTTATCATTTTAAAAGTGACATAAAGTTTTTAAACACACATATACTTAACATATCTATAATTATTATACATTATTTATTAATTATTAATGATGAATTCTTTATTTAATATTAATTTAATCTAAAATGCTGCTGAGAATGTTAATATTTCTAAAATATGTTATTGTCTTAATCCAAATCTTGAAATTATTTTCATGATGGCATAGTTTTGGCATTAGCTATTACAGAATTTATTGACAACTTTCTAGTGGTTTACGATTAAGTTTTTATAAGTAATAAAGTAAATAAAATTATAAAACACAAAAAAGAAAAAAAAAAATGTTAACTGTTGGATTAAGTGTAAAAAAGTAAATTGAATGAATATACTTATAAATATTTTTTAACTTAAATATGTAAATGGAGATGGATTTCTTCTAGTGGGAAATTATCAAACAAACTTTACCGTCCAAGGTAACTTCCTATAAATACATCACTATATACAGCAATATGTTGTACCTCTATTATTTACAAGTTAATTATAGATATGTTAATTTTATTTAGTCTTAGTTTTCCAATATGATTTAGCAAATAAAAATGTTTATTCGTATCTTATAAGCGTATTATTTATCTTGTTACTTGTTTTTTTATTTTACTATTATCATAATAAACATAACATAATATAGTATTTAAATGTTTGTTTGTAATATTATTATTGAATTTTAAGCTTATGACTGTTAAAAAAGCCATACAAAAACAAAAAAATTGTACTTTTTCATTGTCACTCTAAATTTTTGTTTATACCTCGTACAACAAAAAAAACAATCATTTATTAAATAAAAAACATATTTTACTGTTCATATTATGAACACATTAAAATAAGTAAGAATAGTCAATACTATGAAATATATACAGTATAATATACTAGTATAGTACAGTAGTGTAATATAATAAAGAGTTAATAAATAAATACAGCTTTTAATAATTAAAAATACTGAACTAGAAATAGTTAAAATTGACGCGTTACAACTTTAAATTATAAAAATGAAAATTTATTTTAGTGCACAAGTATTGGATGAACGTATTTCTTATGGAATCCTTTGTTATCTAAACATTTTAAGAAACACACTAGATGCCTTATAAAGATGTTGTTTGACATCTTAAGTACCTATCATAACCAGTTCAGACAAATGCTAAAATAGTTTCTGTACATATTAAGTTTAGTTTTTGTTTATTTCTGAATATATTCTGTACATATTATCTATTAACTGTATGTAATACAACATTATACTAAAAAAACAAAAAATTGAATGTTATTTATTAAAGTTTTTTTAAAAATATTTTTACTAACAGAATTAATAATTTGACTAGTTAAGACACCAGTACAAGTAACACTTATTAAGACCAAGACGCTAAATATTTAAAGTAAAAACCAAGATGCTAAATAACCATAATAATTAGAAAATTAGAATAATGAACTTTTTTATTAGTTTTCAAGTAGTCGTATTTTTATAATAATTTGTTCTGTGTTGATATTAATCTACACTAGTAACGAATCGTTTTGGTAGAACCACGGTATATACTCTATATAAGACCGTGATTAGACCACGGTAACCTATGGTTGAAATTGAAAAAAAAACTATTTACTAGGGCTCATAATATTGTTTGTTAACAGCAGCTAATGCCTAATATTCAATACGTACAGGTACACCGCACCGCTAGGAACACTACAGAAAAAACAGATAAGAAGACATTACCCATATAATATTGTTATAGATTTATTATTAGTTCGTTTTCATTGTGACCGACGACCGTCAACTATTAACTTTAATCTACAACCGTATCGTTAATCAATCTTATTTTGTGAAACGTGAGATCCGGCGATAAACGATTTTTTTCTTTAGCTGTAAAACTTATAAAAGCATCTCATATAAGCTAATATTATAATATTGTAGTACTAAGCTATAACTTTAAAAGTACTTGTCTGATTTAGCTAGTTTTTACGCCTAAAATTAAATTAAAAAAAATAAACACGATCATCAAAAAAAAATTGGGGGTTACCATTTAAAAATCCAAAGTTGATATGGTTTTAACGCATAAGGGATGGTGTTAAAATTTTGAAAAATACATTAAATTTGTCCCACCCAATAACTATAATAGTACAAAAAAAAAATAATTAAAAAAGTCGAATATCTTCTAAGATATTGAGTGGTCCATAGTTAACCAATCACCCGGTATTATTATTATTTACCTTTTGGCTGGTTGATTATCATTAAAGAGAAATTGCCAATGACAGAATGCGTGTGATAATATTTTAGCGGGTAACGAATCGAAGGAATTCCTGTTTGCGAAACTCTGTATTTGCAGTCTGAGTTTTATCGAATCGCAAAGGGTAATTCTCAATGTCTAACTAGCGTTTTTGCTGTTCGGAAAACTAACATTAAGACTTCATAAGAACCCTGCCAGATTGAAAAGAAAAGCAACGGTATTTTAGGTAAATATATATTATTTTTTCCGTTTTAATATAAAAATATTTCTAGAAAATGTTTTTATCTATACTAGGCGACCTTATTCGGCCAACACCGGAACGGGTATCTACGGGCCCTTTAATCTCGTTCTAAACGCACTTTATATCCTTTGGCACACCTACGGATATCGGCGAAAAGGGAATTGGAAATAAGGTCCCGAAAATGCGGTTGACCCAGAACATAAATTTCCCGGTATCCACGCCTTGCTGAGGAAAATCCCTTTAATCGTATTACCAAAAAACCGATAATTTTCCGTTTTCAAAAAAATACCGCATAACATTCACTTGGAATAAAAATCCCATCTTTAATCCAAAATCGAGTGAGCGCTAAACATTCTTGTCAATAGTGAACTGAAAGAGTTTATCTTAATACTAAATTACACTCGCCGGGTACACTATAATATAGTTGTTATTTGTTCAGTACACAGTCTTCCGAATGCATCCGGCGCCGGCAGTTTTTCTTTTTTTAAACAATATTCAGCTGCTGTTTGTCTTTGTACGGTGTACATATTTTATTAAGCTACATGTCTTCCGGATTATTCTATATAAGACCACGGTTTGCACGCACTTGCCGTTCTCTTGGCTTTATTTGTAATACCGCATGTGTTCGCATAGTGTTGAAACTAGTACATTAAAAAAAATAGCAAGATGTCGGTGGTTAGAGCATTTTCTTTTCAGTGCATTACCAGAAACCGAGGCCGAGGATAGTTACTACATTAGATGGGATTGGAATGAGCATTAGTTTTAGCCAACTGGTAAAGTGCAGGTTTTAATATAGTTACCTGTGATCGCTTTCACGAGAGATACAAGGTTGTTTTTTTTTCCAGAGAGTCAACAGTAGTGTTTTGAATATACTTTTGTTGGTTTTGTCTCCGCCGTGTCGCTTTTCTCCTGTGTACCGGCTTTTTTAACATATTGTATTATATTGTGCGTTATGATATTTTCAAATTACCTCGTGGGACGTCGAGGGCTTGTAATGTGTGGGGTTCTTGTGTTATTATATTATATTATTATTCCGCCGTCTCTGTCGGCGTAATCGATTCGCGTTGTACGGTATAAATTTAGTTTTCCACGCACGGAGATATGATGCTTCGACGACAACCTCTCCGAGGCCTATTAAAACGACAAAACCTCAGATCCGATATTAAAAACGAATGGTGTCGTGGCTCGTATATCGCGCCCCGGTTATAAGGTAAGGTGCCCGCAGACGGGCTTAATGCATTTTCGTGTGGCCCGACGGACGTGTTCAACCCGAATGCGAACCCCGTCTTACATTATTCATAGTGTTGTCAGGACGGGTTCTTATTTCCCTTCGTTTTCGCCGGCAAGTCTCTCGAAGAAATATATATATTCAATTGTGTATCTAAACCACTCGAGCCCGCCTGGACCGCTCACACGAACGAATAATAAAGACGTTCAAGCCGGAATTACATTTTAACGGTACGGTACTCTTGTTAAAATTCATTTTGCAATTCTAACCACCTTCGATTTCGAATCCAAAAAGATTTACCCTTAATCTCGGGTCATTGTCTCCGTTTTTGATTGTTTGTCGACAGTAAAATGGCCAATGATGATATTTCATCAATTAAACGGTCGGCCTTGCAGTGAAATCTGACACAATCCATTTGTTCGATTCGCAGAACGATAACCAACGGTTGTGTCAATAAATCATGCTTGTTGTCGATCATAGCCAAGGGTGCGTCAATAGTACACTAAACTTGACTACAACAAAAATGCATTTATCCCAACCGTTATTGCTCGAGACATAATTACAAGCACGGTTTTGTTGATTTTTTTTTTCGCTACTATTATCACCGTACATTTTTACTGGCCTAGGGCTCACGTTTAATCGGATTGAAATGATGTACATTTGTGTAAATAAACGTAAACACTGGCTAAACTGTGTCGTTGCTATTGTTTTATTTTTTTTTAAGACGGCTGCGCGTACATTATAAACTTGCACAAAAAGAATACTCGTTGCTACATTTCCCACATCCCAGCGACTGATCCGATTATGTATGTTTTTCGAAGCTTAACGGCAGAAGGCATACTATCTGATAATGTTACGCTCGAATACACCCAAGGCTGACGGTGCCATCGAACATTAAATTCTAGTTGAGCTAAAAACCGTATAATAGTCAATGTAGTCATAAACTATATGATTGTATTATCTTATTACTTTAGACGTCCAATGTAAAGTAATAAACCTTAATAGTAGTACTATAATACTTTAATAGTAGTACTTTTGAAGAAACGTTTCCGTGCGGATGTCTGAATGATAAAATATACTTATACGTGTAGGACTTTGGCTGGAATAAAACCATTGTATGATTGCTAAAATTCTAAATTAATTAGCCTTTTATAAAACAATTTGATAGAAATCTCTTATCTCTTATCTCTGTGACGTCGGATAATCTATGATAATTATATTTAATGTTTTTTTCTAACGACATTCCACTATAGCATTATAAATTGAAACCCGTTGAATTTTAATATTGCGGTTTATTATTATTTCATGGTTAAGATTTTATGTACATAACAACATCTTATTCTTATTTTTATGTTTAATATTCAGGTACTAGTAGTTTTCGCGCTTTCAATGACTTTAGCACCTGAACAATTTGACATTCTAGTTCGCCTGACCTAAAAAATAATTACTGACGTTGTCATGTTTTCGACAAAATAGATCAATGGTGGGACACACCATTTGATGTACACCAACAGTAGAAACTATTTAAATGTTTCTGTAAAATTTTAGCACCTACTGCATTATTAATCTATTCAAATATGTTTGCATCATCTGCTAACAAAAGAATATTTGAATATTTAATAGAAAAGACAATATCATTAATAAATAAATAGAATAATTACTTGGAGAGATGATCTACAATAACCGAGAATGGATTTGAAATTATAATTGTTATTATTAAATTGATATATATATATATATATATATATACATATAATGAGCTAGAAAAGAATTTAACCATGACAATACGGGATCAGGGAAACTAATATTTTTGAATAAAAAGATTATTGGTGTAAAACGCATTCTGTAGAAATGTATTAATTATCTATATTACATTAATTATAATTATTAAAGATAAAAAAAAACAATAATAGTTATATCTAGTCAATGAACAAAACTGCTTCTAATAATATATTATTCTGGCAGTGCCACCGAGAAATAATTATGTATATTCAACACTTTCGTCCAGCAAAACCCAAAAGATTTATCTACAAAGTTAGAAAAACTATACCATTACACTACACTACTTTGCTGAAACTATTAAGCAACTATGCCGTGAAATATATTATTACACTGGTCGTAATGACCGTCCAGTCTTGGTTACCGAGCGATTATAAATTTAATTACTTACATTGCTTCCCTAACGAACCGCATACGACATTAACGGAGTTCATCTAGCCGAAACGGTTCTAATGTAATGTTGTTCTAAACTTGAAGTATTTGATACAATTATCCATCCCAAGCCGCGATAGTGGTTAAAATAATAGTTCAGTATAATGTCAAATAAGCGTACAACGTTCAAAAATACTGTTCACCATCAAAACCACGGTAATATTTTATTCGGTATTGGTTTTTGTTATTTCAAACCTAGTTAAAAAAAAAAAATATATATAAATTTTTATAAAGGAAACTTGTCCAAATGTTTTCTGACTATAGGCCCTTTCCTTCTTGAGGAAAGGGTTGATGATATTTTTTTGATACATCAAAATATATAAAAATAGTATGTCTAAAAAATGTTCCATTTAAATTTGGAATTAATATGAATATTTCTAAAAAAAAGACATAGCAAACAATAAGTTTTAGTTGGCAGCTATGTACAATTTTAGATTGTTCTCTCAATTGTAAATGGCCAGGGGGTAAACTTTCTAAATTTGTGTCCCAATAATATATTTTTCGATTATTTTAATTTATTAAACTATACTGAAACATTAAATGAAAGTCTATTTAAAAAAATGTACTATTTAACAGTTTGACACAATCTATATAAAACTTTACATCTTATAGTGTATGATTTCATTAAACAGGAAATAAATAAAAGCAACACTTAAAGAAAAATTTATCATATTTTATCTAGGTTTCCTAATAGGAATAATAGAAGACGAATACGATTTTATGTGGGTGCGTTTTAAATCTTTTCAAAGTTCAGTGTAAAAAAATGACGTGGTTTGTAATGCGTCAATGTGGTTATAGCTTGTGTCTTCTTTAATGCGAGATGAACAAGATTGCGATTAGGATAGTAAAAGGGATACCTACAACGCCACAAAATGTATGGGATCTATTTATTTTTGACATTTTCATGTCTTAGCTATGGCACATTTTTTATCTAAAATTTGTTGTATTGTTTGACTAGAGGTTTTTTAGATAGTTGTTTACGTTATAATCTCATTCTAGAAATACCCGTAGTCTAATTTGCTGACCATAAGCCTTTAAAACTACCCTTAAAAAAATTTTCAATCCCTTCTACAGGAAAGGGTTTATGATATTTTTTTGATACGTGCACATATATAGATAATAGTATGTCTAAAAAGTATTCAATTTAAATTTGGAACAGATATCACTATTTCTCAAAAAGACAAAGCGCACAATAAGTTTTAGTTGACAATTATGTACATTTTTAAGGTGTTTTCTCGATTGTAAAGGGCAAGTGAGTAATATTTCTAAAATTTTTGTCTCAATAAAATACCTTTCGCTTGTGTTCAACAATACATTTCACTGAAACAGTATTATTTTACGTTTTTCCTTGTTTTCATAATGTTCCCCACTGCGTGCCAACTATACAAACTATACTCTTACCTTTTTATAATCATAAAATATGACCATTTTTATTATCCCATAGAGTTTAAAAACGTATTATTTAATTCTTATACTTTAAACACAAGTTTAAAAAGTGAGGTATAACAAATTAAACAGTATATAATACATTATAGTGAGGTATGAGTCAAAACCGAAGAACTTAATAAAACATTTTAGGAAAAATTTGTTTTTGCTTTCTTTAATATCAATGTGTACAAAGTGTGTTTTCAACATAAACATGAAATATAGCTTACATTTAAACAACAACCGTTGTTACTACTCATTGTTTTCTTCGTTTACACAACGTATAGGCTTACGCATGATTCCAGCACGTACTTAGACCAAGATTTATGAAAAAGTCATACGGAATCTTTGGTGAATTCTTTAAGTATAGATAAACTGTACTTAAACAATGTGATACGTGATGATACAATTCATAAAGAAAAAAATGTTAAAAATGATTTTATGAACACTTTGACCGTCAATTTTGGATTGTTTCCTAACAACTACAGTTTTAGATCATTTTTATACAGTAAGTTCCTAAGGGTTGCAGTTATAGTTACATCCTTAAAAGAACATGTCAACGCGTTGCAAGACGTTCACTTCAACTTCACTTCATTGTTGAAAATAATAATGATGAGATTTTGCTTGAAACACTTACAGGATGTTAAAAAAAATATATAACGGTGATATTAACACTATCAATGAAATATATACTAATGAAATGAATTAGTTAAAAAAATTGTGTGAGGCCGTAGATGCTGAGACAGGGATGTCAAAACATTGTTCGGAAAATAGTATATATTGTCTAGAACTTTCCATTCGCAAACAAAAAATCATAATCAAAAAATATGGCCTCAATATAAAACCAGTATGTTTAGATTATGCTATGGACGTCAAAAAAACTATTCTGTATGCTAATACTTTTATGGCCTTTATTAAAAAATACTTGACTGGAGTGGAATTCTATTATGTTTATCTATTTAAGGACACCTGTTCGCTATGAAAATATTTCAGAAATTTATAAGAAAAAGCTACATCAAGCTGTATTTTCCTATTTGATTGACATGAATAATTAAAATGTATTACTAGTTTCTGTTATTCTATCATATTACATATGATTAAATAATATTAATAAAACTGTTAAAGCCTATTTTTATTTCATAACATGTTTGGTATTTTAAATTTATTCAATAAAATACAAATTAATAACAAATGTTCATTACGATTTTTATTTTTAAAGTTTCTTCTAGCAACGTCATAATAAAATTATAAATCTAGTTAATAGTTTAACTGTTTTGTTATTATTTAGCTGATAAATGTTTAACATCGTGTTATATCGTTTGTAAGATTTGAATTACATATGACACACTTTTTCACCTAGATGTGATGAGAATGGATAGTTAATTGGACGAGGATTAGGTGTGAACGAGATTGCGATTAGGAGTAAAAGCGATACTTACAAACGTAAAAACTGTACTTGATATATTTATTTTCTATTTTCTATTTTATTTATATTATGAATGTTCTAGGCAAAGCTCAGTTTAACAAATTAAAATTATAGGAAAGTCTGAGCCGAAGCAGAATATGTCTTAACGGACAATCATGGTCGAATTGTTCTAGTTTTTGTAATAAAGAGTGTAAGTAATGTTTATTATTTTGCGCTTAATACTAAGTTTTCATTCGACTTACTTGTTGACACAAGTTTTAGGCTTTGCATTTGAAATAAATAAAAGACTTAAAGATTTCGTGACGTAAAAAAAAAAGAAAAGAATTTGGCTGTGTATTCAGTAAAAAATTATATCCAAAAAACATCAACAAGTACGATTTAATTTTAGTACTTCTCGAAGTTCGGTTTAAAAACAATGTGAGCAATTATTAAATGCTGAAAAAAACGACGGCTATAAATCCGTAGAAATTATATATTTAAACGGAATGGATTTGCTGAAATACAAGTGTGATTCCTTAAAAGGTAGAATAGCATGTAGTGATATGAAATCAATGCAATTGTCCACTAGAAACCTTAAACAAATCGCTCATAGAGAAGGTATGGACATTAAGCGTATGGAAAAATGGAAAATGTTATTATCCAGTGTCAAAAATATTATTATGTATGCTAAGATTTTGGTTGACTACCTTAAAACAAAAACGTCCGGAATAGAATTCTTTTATATTTACTTTTTTATGGACACCTGTCCTCGTGAAAATATGTATGACAATTAAAAGAAAAATCAGGCTCAATGCTAAACATAGCTTTTTTATTCACACGAGTACTTAATGAAGATTTTTAAACAAAGCTTTTAGTTATAATTAAGTATTTTTTCTTAAATTTATCGGATGAGTCAAATGTTTAATTTCCTGTAAATTGTGTAAATAAACTTGATTTGTTGAATTTGACTAATTTTATATAATTTTTAATCCTACGTATTTTGTTTTTTCGATTTTATCTAATAACATATTTATCTACCATATGACAACTGTTGATGAAATGTTATATAGTGACGCGCATGAATGGATTAACGAGATTCTCACTACCCCTATACAAGGCGCTCAGAAGCCAAACTGATTAACTCCATAAAGTACAATTTTTCAGGACTGGCAGTTAAAGTTATTTGAAACAATGTATGTAAGTGTACAATTGCCAATGTACTTAGCGCACTCTAGTGGTGAAAAATTCAACTATGGAGTTATTAATTTTTGGCCACTGAAAATTATACACTTTTGTAATCCAACCATTCTATTATTCGCAATTTGTAAAAACTGGGAGATAATCGGTTTGGCACTTCATATATAATGACGCATATGAATTAATTAACGAGATTCCCACTATCCCTATCAATACTGAAATTTGATATAATGACGCGCATGAACGGATTGACGAGGTTCTCACTATCCCTATGTACGATGATAATTCTTTTTAATGTTTTTTTCCATCGACATTCAACTATACTATTATAACTGGAAACTCGTTGAGTTTTAATATTGTGGTAAATTATTTCATGGTTAAGATTTTGTGTACGTAACAACATCTTATTCTTATTTTTAGGTTTAATATTCAAGTACTACTTGTTTCCGAAATAATTTTACATCAAATGTGTAATGTCAAAATGGGTTCTCCATAAAAAAAAAAACAAAATGCTACTTCATAGAGAAGCAGAAAAACTGGTAAAAACGACTACAACAATGAAAATAGTTAAAACAATTATTTGTAAAATGAACATCAATTTCCGTTTTTTTTATCATAGACAAATTTATCACACAACATTTGGATTAATGAATAACGACAACGTGTTAATATTTGTTAAGCTCGAAACATCTAATTTACTACGGTCAAAGTACTTTTTTTAAACTATGACTATAGATTTTTCAGAAAGTTTTTTATAATATAATCTCACTCTATATAAGTCGTTAAAATTACACCGGTGAAAAACCTTTTTCACCCCTTTTAGGAAAATGTGTTTATGATATTTGTTTGGTATATTAACAACAGTATGTTTAATTGTTAAGTAACAGTATGTACAACTTGGGCTCCTGCCCTTTACCCAAAGGCACTGAATATAGGTTATATTTAAACTATAATCGTTGTTACAAACATTTTCTTCGTTTACACAACCTATAGGCTTAAGCATTTAAAATAAATACAGAAGAAACATAAACAGGAAATTAATAAAAGTAAGTTTTTTATTGCACCTGGTAGTGCAATTGAATTTCAGTGCATTTAAAAAATATATCAACAGGAAGGGAACGAAAATAACACCTAAAGAAATATTTACCAAGTTGTATCTAGGTTTCCTATTAGGAATCATAGGAGATGAACACAATTTTATATCAGTGCGTTTTAATTCTTTTCAAAGAACAGTTTAAAAATGACGTGGTTTTTAATACGTTTTGCGGTTATAAATTGTGTGTTGTTCAACGCGGTCCGAATTTCGGGCGATGCTGTAAGTGCGACAAGTTCACAGCAAGATCTGGAATCACTTATGACCAATTTCGTTGATGGTTTACCACCCGGGTACTTAGACAAAGGACATAATATTGGATGCAATTTATTGTACCACGCGATTCTACACGTTCGCTTAAGTAAATTCCTTTGGGAACCTATTGATTTGGAGGTGTATAATAGTAGGTTTGAATTTCACGACTGGGCTAAACAAATGTTGGTGACGATGGCTTTGTATTTGCCAAAAACTAGATCAATGATGGGCCCGATGTGGTTATTTTTTTTTTACACATATTATGTAGAAAACGAGATGTGGGTTGATCGGAAAACTTTTGAGATATTTCGAAAGAAGTTGCATTCGGATTGTTCCGTCATAGAAACTATAGACGGACGACAATTGAAATACGAATCATACATTGATTATATAACTACGGAAAAGAATCCGTCTGTGCTGCTGAAAAATGTTAACGATTCCAAGACGTACTTAGAACAAGACATATTAAAAACCCATATGACAACAGTAATGAATTTCTTAAGTATAAAAAAACTGTACTTGAATAACGTGATACATAATGTTAAATTCATGGACACTTTGATGAAATTTGAATTGGTTCCTTACGGTCCAGCGTCCAAGTTAAAATCATATTTATATGATAAGTTCACAACGGTTAGATCATGTGGAATTAGACCCCTGCACTTAGAAGAACTTGTCAAAGCATTGCGCGCCATTCACTCCAATTTTGTTTCAATGCTGAATATAATGATGCTAAGGTTATGTTTAAAACACTTAACGTATGTAAAAAGAATACCGTTAAATAAATGCGAATCCCGGTACAAATCCAAGTTTTACAAAAAATTCAAGGAATTCACAGAATTGTTAATTTTAAAGAGCGACGATAAAGTAAAACTGTTCAGCGAGCTGTTAAACCCCGAAACAAACGGCGATGGTAAGACTGTAGAAAACATCTATACCGATGGAATGGATTTGCTGAAAAATATGTGTAATGCCTTAGATGCCGAAACAGAGCTATCAGAATATTGTACGGAAAATAGTATAAAAAAAATGAAACTATCCACTACCCGAATTGAAACCATAAACAGAAATCACCGGCTCAATGTGAATCTAAAAGCTTTGGATCATATTTTTGGTCTCAAACAAACCATTCAGTATGCTAATATTTTTATAGCCTTCCTTAAAAAATTTTTGTTTGGAACTGAATTCTATTCTGTTTATTTATTTAAGGACACCTGTTCGCTATGAAAACGTTTATGCAATTTATAAGACAAATCTACATCAAGCTGTATTTTCGTTTTTGATAGACACGTATAATTAAAAAAATCAATTTTGATTTTAAAATAACGTTTATAGGTAACTAGTTTCTGGTCATCAAAATATTAGATAAATCTAAAGTTTAAAAATACCAAAAATACAATGTAAAAATCTACTTTCCCTTTTTCATTATGTAACGTTTTTTTTTTAATTCGTCCAATAAAATACAAATTAAAAATACAAACAAATACATAGCATGATTATTATTTTTAATGCTTCTCCAAGTGACATCATAATACATTTATAAAACTGGAAAATGGTTTAACGGTTTTGTTATTATTTAACTGATAAATGGTTAAAGGATTGTATTTGTATTTAATAGTAACCAAATGTGTTATGTCGTTTGTTAGATTTGGATTAGAAATGACTTAATTTTTTTACTCGTGCTAATATAATTAAATGGGTAAAGTAGTAAGGTTAGTGGGATAAGAATAGATAATTCCTTGGATGGGGATTAGATGTGAACGAGATTGCAATTGGGACTGAAAGGTAATTCATATAACCCTACAAACCCCTTGAAAACAGGTTAATCTAAAGTGTTATTATTAAAATGTATAGGTTATATATCTTTTTTGAAATATTTGTTAATAATGCTTGTTAGGCTTTAGTAATAAAACAAGAATATTAGATAATATTAATTCATCTCCCTTGACACAAAATTTACATTCTTACACTAATTCAACATTTAAAAAAACTCAGTTAAATAAATTAAAATTATAGGGAAGTCTGGATCCATGGACAATCATGGTTGATAATAAGTTATTTTAACTAAAGGTAAATCGTATACTCGAAAACACATGCTGGAATGACTAAAAACCCAAACAAAAATTTACACATTTGCTACTCGTACTCCTGAAACGTATATTTACTTATACGGTTTAAAATCAAAAACCAAGTTATACTTAGATTATTTACGCACAGTCAAACCTGTACTTGCGGTAGTAGCTATTTGTGTGTACCTCTCTCTTGCGTTAACAATTAATGCGATTTATCCTAATGAAATGACTGTGATGGTCTGACAAAAAAAAAAAATAAGTGTAAATTATTAATTATTAAACGATTTTTAATACAATATTATTTAAGTGTAAAAAATATAGCTAGGAATAATGCGTATGCCATGAAATATTGGGGTCATGATTGTATAAGATGTTGTATTAGTATAAACAAGATTTTTAAATTCTTATACATAAAGCTGAGTTTAAGATGACTTACGGTTTTACAAAAGTCAGTTTTTGTTTACACGAGCAGTACGTTTACGCATTTAACAAACATTTTGAACAAAATATATCAACATAGGAGTTGAAAAAAGTAACACCTAAAGAAATATTTACAAAGTTCTATCTAGGTTTTCTATTAAGTGTTATTAAAGATGAATACAGTTTCATATCAGTGCGTTTCAATTTTTTTCAAAGTGTGGTTTAAAAATGATGTGGTTTCTAATATGTTGTGTGGTTATTAATTGTGTCATATTCAACGCGGTCCAAATTTCAAGCGATGTCGCTGCAAGTGCGAAAAATCCACAAGACGATCTGGAATCACTTTTGACCAATTTCATTAATACTTTACCACCCGAGTCTTTAGAAAATAGTCACGGTATTGGATGCAACTTAATGTTCCGCGCCACTATACACGTCCATTTAAGTAAATTCTTCTTAATCAACAAGCCCGGCGACTTTGTAGAGTATACTAAGTTAACCATTTTTCACGAGTGGGCTAAGAAATTGTTAGTGACTATGACATATTTCCCCAAAACTAGATCAATGATGGACGCAATGTGGGTATTTTTTTTTTACACCTATTATGTAGAAAATAACGTGGAAAGAAATGCATCTCGAATGGAGAATTTCCAGAAAGAAACTTTTGAAATACTGAAAAACAGGTTGCAATCGGATTGTTTATTCGATGAACAAAAATACAAATCCTACATTGGTGCATTAACAAAAGATAAAGATCCGTCTGTGTTGTTGAAAAACGTTGAAGATTCCAATGGGTTTTTAAAACAAGATCTATTTAAATATAATACGGAATTTTTGACTAATATAATGGTAAAATTCTTAAGTGTAGATAATCTGTACTTGAAAAACGTGATAAACGATGACGTTACCATGGACACGTTGATCAGAGAATTTAGGTTGATGCACGACGACGACGTGGGAATAACATACCACTTGCTTAAGTTTAAAACGGCTTTAGATCCAAAATCATTGAGGGAACATGTGAAAAAGTTACAAGCTTTTCACTACCGTTTCATCGTAGTATTGAAAATAATGATACTACATTTATGTTTGAATTACTTAACGGTTGTAAATGGAATATTGGTTAGTGGCCATAGATATAGTTACAACTCGATGGTTTTCGGTAAAATAAATGAATCCACACATTTGTTGAGTTTACCGATCGACGATGATGTAAAACAGTTCAGCGATTTGTTAAATTCCGGTAAAAACTGTGATTATAAGACCATCGAAAATATACGAGCTAAAGGAATGGATCTGCTAACAAAATATTGTCATTCCCTAGAGACCAATTTGACTTGTAACTTGTTGAAAAAAAAACCAATGGACTTACCAACTGGGAACGTTAAAAGAATCGCTAGCAGCAACGGTCTAAGTATGCCAAAGTCTTTGAGAGGTTTTGCGGTATTTAATCGTCTTTCGGACTACAAGTATCAAAATATCAAAAATACAGTTCTGTATGTTAATATTTTTGTTGACTTTCTTAAACAAAAATTAACTAGAAACGTTTTCTTTTATATTCATTTACTTACTAACACCTGTTCTCTCTGATATGATATGTATAAAGCATTGAAGAAAAATATGTATACACCTAATGTTTAAAATAATATAAATTTTGAAATACCCATAAAAATTTCATAGTTATAGCGTTTAAATTATTAATTTTTGTTTCTTTAATGTATCGGATATAGCTTATGTTTAAGTACCCAAAATACGATTGTGTTAGTCGACTTATCCCAATAAAGAATTTATATATTCTCCATTGTGTTTGTATTTTTTTATCAGCATATTCGCTAGAACATCTAGAATGATGAAGTTGGATGATTGGTCCAAATAATGTGTTATTCAACTGTAATATGATGTCTTATTGACCAACTTTTTAAATAATTGTACTGTTTTATGCGTTCAAAAATATAGTTATTTTTTACAGTAATATATTTAATATTACATTACAATACATTTCGTATATATTCAGATTTTGGAGCAAAAAAGAAACTTTAGAAACACTATGTGGAAATAATATTCCATTCACATTTGGTTTTAAGTGGACCTAAAAATATCTCTATTAAGAAACAGAGTACAATATTGAGAGTTATTCAAAAATTAAGTAGAGTCGATTATACTCAACAATAGTTGATCTAAATATCTCTTTTTAACCAGATATCTTTCGTTATAATGTGCACTAGCATTTTAAAACCTGGTGAAAAAGCAGAAGGTAAATTATTCTATTATTCAAATATTGCTAACATGATGGTACAACTAATGAATAAATAAATACGGTCCATTCTAAATGAAAAACCTGCGCAAGTAAGGAAGACAGGGAACAACATATTTTTTTTTAATACACATAGAGTTTCTTCTCAAACGTTTATAAAAATAGTAATTGAGAATTATTAATTATTAAATGGATTTTAATATAATATAATGTAAGTGTATAAAATATAGTAAATAAATAATATTTAAAATATAGAAATAATATAATACTACAAAGGGTATGGAATATTGGGGTCATGATTATACAAGGTATTGTATTAATATAAATAAAGTTTTTAAATTCGTATACTTCAAGCAGAGTTTTAGGGCAACATAACATGTTATTACAAAAAAATATTTTTGTTTACACAAGTAGTCCGTTTACGGATTTAACAAAACAGCTAAAGAAATATTTCCAAAGTTTTATCTAGGTTTTCTATTAAGTGTTATAAAAGATGAATACAATTTTATATCATTGCGTTTTAATTATTTTCAAAGTGCGATTTAAAAATGATGTGGTTTCTAATACGTTGTGCGGTTATTAATTGTGTCATATTCAACGTGGTCCAAATTTCAGGTGATCATGAAAATTTCGTTGATACCTTACCAGCCGAGTCTTTGGAAAATGGCCACATGGTTGGATGCAATTTATTGTACCACGCATTTATCCATGTCCAGTTAAGTAGATTGATTTGGACCGAGAAGCCCGTTGTTTTTTTGCAGTATACTAGATCGAATGCTTTTCACGAGTGGGCTACACAAATGTTAGTGACTATGACATATTTCTCTAAATCTGAACCAATGTTGGGCGCAATGTGGGTATTGTTTTTTTATACATATTTTGTAGAAAAAAATAATATGGCCAATAAAAACGGTTCGAGTAAAATTAAAATAGAAAAACACCGAAATCGACTAAAGAATTATCAGGACGAACATATTGGGATATTGCGAAGTAGATTGCAACTGGACTGTTCCGCCATGGAAACTATAGACGAAAGCCTACGACGATACGAATCATACATTGGTGACATAATTAGTACAAAAGATCCGTCTATGCTGTTGAAAAACTTTAGAGATTCCAAGGCGTATTTAGAACGGGATTTAATAAAAAATCACACGGTATTAACGATGAATTCCTTGAACATAGATAAACTGTACTTAAATAACGTGATTGACGATGTTAAATTCACGACAACTTTGATAACAAAATTTGGATTTATTAATGGCGACGTCGAGTTAAGATATTATCTTGTTTCCAAATTCGAAACGGTTTTAAATCCAGAAACATTACAAGAACATACCAGCGCGTTGTACAGCGTTCACTACAATTGCATTGCAATGTTGAAAATAAAAATACTACGGTTATGTTTAAATCACTTAAAGCTCGTTAAAAATATTGATAATATTGCTCGCAGAATCGACTACAACGGGACGTTTTACTTAAAATTTAAAGAATTCACAGAATTTCTAAATTTACCGGACGACGATGATGTAAAAATGTTTAGCGAGCTGATAAATCCTAAAGCAGACCTTGGTGACGAGACTAAGAAAGTTCTAAGTTCTAATAAATGGCCACATTTTGAATATCTTTTAACTTTTAAACTGTTATCATTTTAAAAATAGTTGTTCAAAACTGGTTATCAACCAGGCAACGTTTTTAGTACATTATTCTCAATTTTAAAAGTTAATGAAATGTATGCGTTACCACTTAAGTTTCAAAAGTTGCTATCAAAAAAAATATTTTTAATAAAGTTTTGTATTTAATTAAGTATATTATTTTTTAGTCACAAGAGTAATCTATACTTTGTTACCACTAAAATGACATCACTTTGTATTTGTAAAACTACCTAATCTACTAACGTTGTCCAAATCACGTTGACCACATCTCTAGTATTGCATTAACTAATAATACTTATATATAAACGATTTAGACCCTGTGTTAATACACTCAGTGGCTTATAATAGGTACTTAATTCTTGCGAGCTGCGTTGTTTTGTTTTACAGTGCTTGCCGAAAACATAAATTGGTTTGACTGGTTAATTTAGTAACAAAAAGCCAGTACAATGGGGTCGGGGTATAGTAGGGACGAGGACGTATCAGGTTTACGGGAATTATTACAATTGAAAGTGGTAAGATCACTTTCAAAACACCTAAACCATTATTAAATTTTTTAAAAAATGTTTTTCGCCTACGTAAATTTTGTTTTCTAGTTAACAACATTTTTTTGTAATTGTGTTCATATTTTCTGATCTCTTCATAAATTAATTTAGTTTGTCCAAATCCTTTAATTGGTCACAGTTTATAAAATAGGATTATTATAAATTGTCTATACAATCAAATTAAAAGTACTATTTAGTGATAATTGTAAACTATCGCATGGTGGCAATTTAATACAACAATGTTGTTGAATTTAATGTATAAAATTATAGTTATTCGCTATAACTATTGGTACATCGTAGATCCACGACCATGCGAGAAAATAGGTCAAACACTTGTGTAGGTACCTACACAAACAACAAAACAATAAACGTTATAAAAAACACTTATTGCCGACACATGCAGCTATGGCATTTATAGACTATGGCTATGCATCATAAAAATTTGAAACAAACAAAATACAACTAAATATTTTACTTCAAAACGTATATACCTTCTAAACTCAGCAATAAACTAACATGAAAAAAAATGTGTTTTTATGATTCACATCTTGAATATGAAAAAGCCACTACAGTGGGTTTGGTGCATGGCGTGGATGGAGATTTCACAGGTCTTCAAGATAACTATAACTGAAAGTGATAAAATCACTATAAAATCATAAAAAACTTGTGACCTACCCATCCTAATATGATCCGTTCCCATTATGGCCAGACACCTCTGTACTGACTTTATTTATATAAGAATAAATTTGAATAGATACCTACATAAACGTTAAAACATAATACGTTAAATAAAAAACACTTAACCACAAACAATAATATTTTTTACAAGGTATTGTTTAGGTAAAAAAAGTTAAATATGTTGAAACATGAAAATATGATACATACAGGTGTCTTGTTAACGGGAGGTGATTAGGGTAAGTTTTTTTTTTTAATTTATATGAAATACTTTTTTACCGACTTAAAGCGAACGTTAAATTGGATTGAATTGATGTAAATATATATGAACAAACTTAAATACTGGCAAAACTGTGTTGTTGTTTATTTTTTATTTTTTGAAATGGCTGCGCCTACTTTGCTACAAGCTAATACATATACAAAAATGATACCCGTTGCCATATTTTTCAAAATTCCAGTGAATTATCGGAGATTATGCATGTTTTTCGAAACCTCGAAGCCCTCTATTTGGTAGGTAGGTGGGTGGATACGCGTATGGTATAAGTATACGGATAAAGAAAGGAAAGATTAAATAACACTAATGGGGCTCGTCATATTGGTAGTTGTAAGAAAATTAAATTGACAGAGAAAACTAAAAAAATAAAAATAACAAGGTTTTTTTTTTAAAAACCATCTAAAGAATACTTCAAACAAACTTGGAAATATTCAACTATTTTAAAAACCTATTAGACCACGCTGAAGTTTTATGTTGTACAATATGTAAACTTTTTGGGCGTTTTCTTGTATAAATAATAAGGGGGTGCAGTTTTTTTTAAATTTTTGGTCTACTAAAGCACCATTCAGATACGACTACTGGTCCATGGATTTGCAACATGGAAACAGGGTGTCCATAAAATATTCGATTCCGAATAATTTGTTTTTTAGGCGAACAACAAAAATACAAGTATTCAGAATATTTTATACTGACATATTGATACTCTTCAAATGCCGTAACAATAAATACGCCCTACCAAGATATTTTTTTTTTTTATATTATCCTAAGACTTATGACTTATGCAAAAATAACCGATCATATACAATATTCACTATTTAGCAATTGTTGTTCAAACTATGTAAAAACAGATTTATTAAAGTATGACATAAAGACAATGTTATTTGCAATAAAACAGAAACGATTACACGATAACATGTTTCATATTTCTACAAGTTGAATATTATTCCGATGTTAGAATTTTTGTTAAAATAATAATAATTTATAAAAAAAAATTGCTATTATAAACAAATAATTGAAATATGTTTACAGATGTTATACCGTCAATACTTTGTAAATGAACATTTTTGCTAATAATCTCAAAATATGTTTGGATCGCTAAGCAAAACACTTGCTACTCCTGAAACGTATATTTACTTATACGGTTTAAAATCTAAGACCAAGTTATACTTAGATTATTTACGCCCAGTCAATCCCGTACTTGCGTTAGTAGCAGTTCATTTGTACCTCATTATTTCATTTTAATTGACAATCACTCTTGAAAATTAATGCGATTTCCTTTATTTGATTTCAATTGAAAATTACTCCTGCTCAAGTACCTGCCTATCACTGTTTATATTGTAAGTATACCGAAAATGGCATTCCGGTTAAAGTGGACCGCGTTGGTTATCGCCGTGTTGTTAGCCTGCGCTAACATGGCGGACTGTGGGAAATTATTAGCGCGTTGTTTAAATTTAATTAAACCCCACGAAAAGGCATGCGCAGAAAATTTGTACCAACGTGTTGACATGTTCAAGAGAGGACAATTCAAATGTACAGAGTGGCCGATTAAGACGCAACAACATCTGAGCCCTGATGGCTGGCAATTAATGGCTAACAACATTATCAACGAAATCAAATGCAACGATGCGTACTACACGTTGTGGTATCTGCATATGACGAATCCGAAGAAATTTTCCGACACCAACCAAGTGTACAGTATACACAAGGATATCAACAACAGCGAGTATAAGGAATGGTCGAAGAAAATGTTGGCGACCGCGTTAAACGTCGCCCAGAATGATGAGTACGTACCTTGGCTGATGTATTTGTACGTCCAGTTTTTAGAAGAATATTTTCACTTCAACATAGATTGGCGGTGGTTGCAGAACGCGCAAGACGGGATGATTGATGCGGTTTCCAGCAACATGTCGGACAACGATTGCAAGATGTTCTATCCGGCTACCCCAACAGAGCCGATGTCTCAGCTCAAATTCTCTAAGTACGAGGCCGAAATGAAACAGTGGGAACCGACAGATGACCTTTCGGCAAACATCGCTGCGGTAACTACGCTTCTAGAGAAGCACTGGTCCGACCTGGGTAAAAACTCCGGTCTGTACTGTTTCCAAGAGGTGAACTATGATCCGGTACCGGGCGTGCAGCCTGTGACCGAACATAATTTAAACCTGCGTCTACTCGACGTGCTGGAAAAACATATATGGACGTCTCTGCTAACGGATTTCAAGGTGTTGGAAAGCGGAAATGAATTCGACATTTATCTGAAGCAATCACTTGAAGTGATCAGAGACATCCATACGTGTTTCATCAAGACGTCCGAAAAGTGTTTTCGGACATACGTCAAGGCGCTAGCGAACATCTGCAAACACGTGATAATAGTTTTAGACACGATGCTGTTGCGGATCATTTATAATTTCCTGGAGACGTTGATAGGGTTAGATAAAGCCCATTGGGTGGCACAAGTCGATAAGTTTTTCGAGACCTACAAAGATTGGTGTGTTTTTTTGCACTTGCCCAAAACTGATTATTTCTACCAGATACTAAACAAAGATGCCAAAAATAGCCACTATAATAAGTGTTTCAAGTCGAGCTTAGGCTTAGGCTTAGAAATAAACCTTTTACAGTTACAAGTGATCGGGAAATTGACGAAAAACGATAATTTATCATTAGTCAAATCGGACAATAAGAATCACGATTTATTGCCGAAAATTAATTTCGATGGAATATGGCTAATCGAGTTCGCGCGACAAAACAACATTTCAATTGACCCAATATTCTATACCTCGCTGGAGGTACTGGATTATCCCACTAATAAGTCCATTCTGTGCTCCCAAGTGTTGATCGGCATTATCAAAATCATATTTACTGATATCCACATGAAAGCTGTCCAATCATTGGCCGACCTCAGTTCATCGACACGTTTGAAAGAATTTAAACTGACAGATTAATTAATTACCATATGCTTTTGATTGTATTGAATTGTAGTGTTTAAATATCGAAATTGTTTATTAAAAACATTCTATGAAATCTTATGCACAGAATAATACGTTTGCACTTATAATAACTTGTAGTATTACAATCGTTTAAAATAAAACTATAGCATACACACTGTTAATTTTATTTCTATGACTATTCACAAACAAGTCAATGCAGTGGTGACGGAGCAAAGTGCGGTCGGGGCATAGTGTAGACGGGGAGGTCACATGTTTACAAGAATCATTATAACCGAAATGGATCACTATCAGATAAACACTTTAACTCAATTGTGCTTATAATTTTACTGTGCTGGTTTATAATTTGCTTGGTTTGAACATACATTCTACAGATCCACATCAACCCGTTTTTTCGACGGTGACCTCCTCGTCCCCATTATGCTCTGTCTTGTAAATGTTTATGAACCTGTGTATTCATAAAGTTAGTCTATAAATCAGAAATTATTCTGCAAAGGTACTTCAATGAGCCAAACATTTGAAAAAAGCACCACTTTTTCTTAGAAATAGAGGGAAAACCCTTAAAAAACGTCAAAAAGCCAAAATCATATATTGATATTGTATCTTAATGTAAAAAGAAGTTATTCGATATAATTATTTTAACATAAGGGTTCTACGGCCACGCAAGTAAGTGGGTCGAAAATTTGTATTGTAGGTACCTATACAAACAACAAAACAATAAACGTTATAAAAACACACTGGTTTTCGATAATAACAAGTTCTTAAGAAATCGTAAACAATTTTTTTAACAGCTGTGGCGTATGTAAACTATGGCTAAGTGGAATATGTGTGCAAATGGCTATGTATCATAAAAAAAATAAAACGAACAAAAAACCACTGAATATTTTTCTTCAAAACGATATACCTTCAAAACTAAGCTATTAGCTAATGTGAAAAAAAAAGCATTTCTTAGCCGAGTCGGCAATCACGAATGAGCATTCTCATGTCTCGTCAAGCTAGTATTTAAGGTGGCTAGTATATTAAAACATGTTTAGTTTCTGGCTAATATTTTAGTGTTTTCATAATAATAAATAATAATACTTTCTTACTTTGCTGGTTGCTACTCTTTTTGGTTTAGACTTTATTGGTTTAAAAATGTTAATTTATGATTCGCATCGAAGCGTTGTAATAATTTCTGCAAGCCTGTGACCTCTCCTTCCACACTATGCCCGATCTCCCGAGTTAAAGCAGCTTGGTTAAAGCTGTAGTTTATCGAATTTGAATATGATTTTTAAGTGTTTGTAATTGGGTTATAGCTACAAGATCAAAAGCAGTTATGCCTTAACAACCCTCAGAATATTAATCGTATCCGGTTTCTTTTAACTGACATAATTGAACATGTTTTACATGGTTGTAATTACACGAGGAGAAAAATGCACCTCCAACAAAAATCTAACATTGCCACACCCCGTTTCAAAAAAGTCAGCCTATCAAAGTAGTGTTATCTACATTGTAGCCAATTCTGCTATTTCTTTAGTCCGTAACCTCACTCAATCCTACTTTCATGAGCAAAACTTCTCTTTTATTTGTACTGCTTAGCACTTGGCCAGTTTCTGAATATTAAAATGTTTAAAGAATGTTTTTTCACCCAAGTAAATCATGTTTTCTAGTAAACTCATTTTTTATTATTGTGGACATCATTTCTGATCTCTTCTTAAATTAATTTAATTTGTCGGAGTTGTTGTTGTTTATTTTGTATATGCATGTTTTCCGAGGCTCAGCATCAAATGGCAAACTACCTGATAATACGACACTCAAATACACTCAAGTGGCAAATAAACTATATGATTGTTTTGTACAAAAATTGTGTGAATAAATATAATCATTGGCTAAATTATGTTAGTTGGGACTAACTTTTAGTTAACTGCGCCGCTATCTACGCTGTAAACAGTGGCACATCCCTAGGAGGCAGAGGGCACTCGGCCTTACCCTCTATTTGGTAGGTAGGTGGGTGGATACGCGTATGGTATAAGTATGTGAATAAAGAAAGGAAAGATTAAATAACACTAATTGGGCTCGTCATATTGGTAGTTGTAAGAAAATTAAATTGACAGAGAAAACTGAAAAAATAAAAATAACAAGGTTTTTTTTTTTAAAACCATCTAAAGAATACTTCAAACAAACTTGGAAATATTCAACTATTTTAAAAACCTATTAGACCACGCTGAAGTTTTATGTTGTACAATATGTAACCTTTTTGGGCGTTTTCTTGTATAAATGATAAGGGGGTGCAGTTTTATTTTAATTTTTGGTCTAATAAAGCACCATTCAGGTACGACTACTGGTCTATGGATTTGCAACATGGAAACGTGTGTCTATAATAGTAAAAAATAGTCTTGTTATTATTCAATTATCTCAATAAACTCAAACAAAGGTGTAGAATGTGATAAATCGGGTTTTTGTAAGCGTTTTTAAGCATTATCTACAACTTGATTAAAAACAATAATAATACAACGCTTATAAGTTAGTTTGAATGGCTAACATTGTTGAGCCTGCTGTCATATGTGAACAAGAGTATTGTTTTGCCTAATGAATAATGCAAAACTAACCGATAAAGTACAATATACATTATTTAGCAAGTGTTATTCAGATTATAGAAACAGTTTTCTTAAAGTATGACGCAAAGACAATGTTATTTGCAATAATACAGAAACGATACATATTTCTAAAAAATAAAATGCTCTTGTTAAATAGAATACTAATTTCTTATTTTTTCAATTGGAATTATATTTCGATATTAGAATCCATTCAAAATCGATTTCTATGTTTTGTTTCTCTTAATTGCCATATTTACAAAACTCCACATTCATCGTATACAAGTTTACTAAATTGTTTAAATATAGACACGTTAGAAATAAGACGTATAAAATCGGATTGAACCTTTTTGTATAAACTGATAAATAATTGTAAAGATTGTTCTGAATTATTAGCAATGATAAATTTAAAAATAAATATACGCAATTACGCAATACCGATTTATTCTACCATAACTCAAATACCACATTTTTAGTGTCAAATTCGCCGATGAATCGTATGTTACAATAATTAGCTAATAAATATAAGATTGATCCGTTTGTAAATAGTTTATGTAAATTTAAAATAAGTATTAAGTGAAATTTTTAGTATTAGTCATGTTAAGAGAAGTTATTTATAAAGAAATTTGTTTATTGTATACTAGCATATATAATTGTAATTGGGCCCTGGTCCGTATGTAATATAAAAATAAAAATAAAATAAAATAAAATCAATAGATCTAATAAATCAAATGTTTCAATTCCAATAAATTGTATAACCAAGTTTATATAAATTTGAATTCTGTTTATAGTTTTTCTTTTATTTTGTTTAACAAAATACATATTAAAAACATGATAACCTACTCAGCCCCACAACAAAGCTAAAAATTAGAAAACAATTCTAAAAACTAATACAGAATGAATTGACGTTGAGATAAATAAACGCATTTTAAGGCTATTCGGTTCTCGTCAATTATAGTATAACGTTTTATTAAAGTATGACGCAAAAACGATATAATTTGCAATAAAGCAGAAACGATACATGTTTCTAATGAATAAAACGCTTTTGTAAATTAGAACATACATTTCATACTATTACAATTGGTATTTTATATCGATGTTAGAACTTTTGTTACTATAATCACAATGAACACATTTGTTGACTTGTTTTTGTCGCAATCCTAAATCGTATAGGTACTCGAAAACACATGCCCGAATGACTGAAAAACAAAATGAAAATTTACAAATTTGCTACTCCTAAAACGTATACTTACATAAACGGCTTTAAATCACAAACTAAATTTTACTTACATTAATTACGCACAGTCAATCCCGTACTTGCGTTAGTAGCTATTCGTGTGTACTTCTAGCATTGAAAATTAATGCAATGTCCTTTATTTGATTTCAATTGAAAATTACTCCTGCTCAAGTACCTGCCTCTCACTGTATATACTGTAAGTAAACCGAAAATGGCAGTCCGGTTAAAGTGGACCGCGTTGGTTGTTATCACCGTGTTGTTAGCCTGCGTTAACATGACGGACTGTGGGAAATTAATAACGCGTTGTTTAGATTTAATTAAACCACACAAAAAAACGTGCGCAGAAAATTTGTACCAACGTGTTGACATGTTTAAGAGAGGACAATTCAAACGTACAGAGTGGCCGATTGAGGGGCAACACCATCTGAGCACTGACAACTCGCGCCTAATAGCTGCCGACATCGGCAAAGAAATCCTATGCAACGACGCGTACTACACATTGTGGTTTCTGCACATGACTGATCCGAAGAAATTTGAAAATTTCAACCAAGTGTACAATTTACACAAGGAAATCAACAACAGCATATATCAGGAATGGTCGAAGAAAATGTTGGCCGCCGCGTTAAACGTCGCCCAGGGCGACGAGTACGTACCGTGGCTGATGTATTTGTATGTCAAGTTTGTAAAAGAACGATCTACCTATGACAAGGTCTGGACGATTTCGTGGTGGATGCAGCCCGCGCATGACGGGATGATTAACGCGGTATCTAACATGATGCAGGACAACCACTGCACAATGTTTTATCCGGCTACTCCAACAAAGCCGACGTCTCAGGTTAAGTTCTCTGACTACGAGGCGGAAATGACACGGTGGAAACCGAAGGATGACCTTCCGGCAAACTTCAATGCGGTGTTTACACTTTTAGGCAAGCACTGGTCCGACCTCGGTGAAAACTCCCGTCTGCACTGTTTCCAAGAGGTGAACTATGATCCGGTACCGCGCGCTCAGCCTGTGACCGAACAAAATTTAAACCTGCGCCTGGTCGACGTGATCGAAAAAGAAATATTATGGACCTCTCTGCTGACGGATTTCAAAGCGTTGGAAAGCGGAAGTGAATTCGACATTTATCTGAAGCGAGAAATTGACGTGATCAGAATCCGTAGTACGTCGTTTCCGGAATACGTCAGGGCGCTAGCGGACGTCCACAAACACGTGATACTAGTTTTCGACACGATGGCGATGCGGATCTTCTTTAATTTCACGAAGACGTTGCAAGAGTTAAATCAAGGCGAACGGAAGACACAAGTGGAAAAGTTTTTCAGTACCTACAACGATTGGTGTGTTTTTTTGCACCTGCCCAAAACCGATTATTTCTACCGGACGCTAAGCAAAGATGCCAAAAATAGCGACTACAATAAATGTTTCAAGTCAAGCACGGGCTTAGAAGTAAACTTTTTACAGTTAAAAGTGATCAGGAAATTGACGAAAAACGATAATTCATCATTTGTCAAAACGAAAAATCACAATATAGATTTACTGATGGAAATTAATTTCGATGGAACGTGGCTGATCGAGTTCGCGCGACAACACAACATTTCTATCGACCCAACATTCAATACCTCGCCGGAAGTACTGGATTATCCCACTAATAAGTCCATTCTGTGCTCCCAAGTGATGATCGGGATTATTAAAATTTTATTTACTGATATCCACATGAAAGCGGTCCAATCGTTGGCCGACCTCAGTACATCGAAACATTTGAACGAATTTTAATTGATATATTAATGAATTTCCATTAGCTATTGATTGTATTGAATTGTAGTATATAAATATCGAAATTGTTTACTAAAAATTCATAATAAAATCTTATGCACAGAATAATACTGTTGCACTTATAATAAATTGTAGTATCACAATCGTTTAATATAAAACTATAGCATACACACTGTTAATTTTATTTCTATGACTTATTCGCCAAGTCACATTTGTCTAGTAGGAGTAAAAGTGTTTTCTTTATTTTTCTCTTTTATGTGTAATAAAGAACTAAAGTTTGAAAATAAATATTGAGTTCGTCAGAAAACGTTTTTTGTTTCTATTTATCACAAAAAAGGATATAGTGTGTACGTGGAGATTTACAGGAATTATTGCAGCTGAAAGTGATCGCTATCAGATAAACACTTTAATGCAAATCTGTAGACATTGTGCTTACTATTTTACTGTGCTAGCTTATAATGTGCTTGGTTTGAACATACTATCTACAAATACACATCGACACATTTATTTGAAAGTAATTATATCACTTGTAGTTATAATAATTCTTGCAGACCTGTTACCTCCCCGTCCCATTTATCTTATGTCCTGTAAATGTTTATGTGCCTATGTATTCATGAAGTTAGTCTATAAATCAGAAATTATGCTACAAAGGTATTTCAATGAGCTAAACATTTGAAAAATGCACCACTTTTTCTTAGAAATAAAGGGAAAACCCCCAAAAACGTAAACTAACCAAAATCATACATTGATATTGTATCTTAATGTAAAAATAAGTTATTCGATATAATTATTTTAACATAAGGGTTCTACGGCCATGCAAGTAAGTGGGTCAAAAATTTGTATTGTAGGTACCTACACAAACAACAAAACAATAAATGTTACACTGGTTTTCGATAATAACAAGTTCTTAAGAAATCGTAAACAATTTTTTTAACAGCTGTGGCATATGTAAACTATGAATAAGTGGAATATGTGTGCAAATGGCTATGTATCATAAAAAAAATAAAACGAACAAAAAACCACTGAATATTTTTCTTCAAAACGATATACCTTCAAAACTAAGCTATTAGCTAATGTAAAAAAAAAATCAATATGTTTTTATGGTTTACAATTAGAATATGGAAAAGCCACTACAGTGGGTTTGTGGAAAGTTGTGGATGGAAATTTTCCAGGTTTTCAAGATTACTATAATTGGAAGTGATATAAATCATTAATAATTCATACAGACTCGGGCCTCTCCCCTCCTAATATGATCCGTTTCCACTATGACCAAACCTCTCTGTGCTGGCATTATTTATACAAGAATATATTTGAATAGGTCCCTATACAAACGTCAAAACATAATGTATTTTCAAACCGTTTAAATCCAAACAAAGCACAGTATAAACAATCGTAGTATAAAAGTATTAAAGTAAAGTGCAGATTTTACAAATTAGCATCAAAACGTTTAGTTGAAAAATAATTATTTATTTATTTATTATGAATATACGGGCTGAGCCCTTTTAATACAATTAACGAATAAAATAACAGGTATACAGTATAAAAACGGTTTAAAATAAAATTTAGAAACAAAGATATAAAGCTAAAGATATAACGAAAAAAATTAAAAGTATTATTAAACAACGAGCAAATAATTTACAACAGACAAAATGCACAATTATTAATAATGATATTACAATATAATTATATATGATTTAAATGAGAAAGGTGGGGTCCGTATTGGCATTAGACATCAAACGTCTTATAGGTTCATTTAACAGGTAATTGGTGGTACACAGTGGAATATGAAAACTCGAAGTGGAACGAGAGATGCGTTGAGGAACTTTAAAATTTATACAGGACAGTAAGGTTGGTGAATCTACTCCATCAGCTAACAGTCCTTTCAAGAAATTTGCACTTATAATTCGCCTACGCTCCGCTAATAAGGATAAACCAAGTTGATTGGCAACTGGAGTGAGGTGCACAATTGATACCCAAAAAGTAGCTAGTAAATCTCAGGAACCTACACTGTACCCTTTCAACCTGGCAAGCATTTGCGGCGGTATGGGGATCCCATATTATGGCACCATATTCCAGTATTGGTCACACTAGAAAGCAGTATAAGACTTTAAATGAGGAGGTAAGTTTATAATCCCTCGACAGTCTCATTATAATCCCCAAAGCCCTTAGGTCTATTATATTATAACTATTACTTTTGATAATTCCTGTGGACCTGTGACTTCTCCGTCCACTAAGCTATAATCCCATTATGCCTCGACGCCACTATACTGGCTTATTTGGATAAAATCACATTGATTACATAAAGGCATCGTTTACCAAGAACATTTTCATTTTATATTTTATTTTGACAATGTTATTTGAAATAATACAGAAACGATACATGTTTCGAAAAAATAAAATGCTTATGTAAATAAAACCACACATTTCATATTTTTACAAGCGGTACAAGTTTTTTTCCGATATTAGAATTTTTATTAAATTATAATAATTTATAAAATAAAATTGCTATTATAAACAAATAATTATAATATGTTTACAGATGTTATATCGCCAATACTTTGTAAATGAACATTTTTGCTATATTCTTGTTTGTATATGTTTGTAATATTCGTAAACACATGCTCGAATGACTAAAAAACAAATTAAAAAATTACATATTTGTTACTCCTAAAACGTATATTTACATAAACGGCTTAAAATCACAAACTAAATTTTAGAATAATTACGCACAGTCAATCCCGTACTTGGGTTAGTAGCTATTCGTGTGTACCTCTTGCATTGAAAATTAATGCGATTTCCTTTATTTGATTTCAATTGAAAATTACTCCAGCTCAAGTACCTGCCTATCACTGTTTATATTGTAAGTATACTGAAAATGGCACTCCGATTCAAGTGGACCGCCGCGATGGTCGTCACCGTGTTGTTAGCCTGTGTTAACATGACGGACTGTGGGAACATATTAATGAATTGTTTTGACGCAAGCCAACCCTCCGAAGAGCCAAGTAAAGAAGATCCGTACCATCGCATTGTCGAGTTCGAGAGAGGACAATTCAAATGTACAGAGTGGCCGATTGAGGCGCAACAAGATCCGAGCACCGATGGCTCGCGCTTAACGGCAGTCAAAATTAGTAATGAAATCAAATGTAACGATGCGTACTACACATTGTGGATTCTGCATATGACTAATCCGAAAAAATTTAAAAAATTCAACGCAGTGTACAATTTACACGGGGAAATCAACAACAGCTTGTATCAGAAATGGTCGAAAAAAATGTTGGCGACCGCGTTGAACGTCGCCCAGAATGATGAGTACGTGCCGTGGCTAATGTATCTGTACGTCAAGTTTACAAAACACCGATGTAACTATGACATGGACTGGGCAATTTTGCGGTGGATGCAGCCCGCTCACGACAGGCTGATTGACGCGGTTTCTAGCGTGATGTTGAACAACGATTGCACAATGTTTTATCCGGCTACCCAAACACAGCCAATGCATCGGCTCAAATTCTACGATTACGAGGCCAAAATGAAACAGTGGAAACCGACGGATGACCTTCCGGCAAACTTCAATGCGGTGCTTAAGCTACTAGAGAAGCACTGGCCCGACCTGAGCAAAAACTCCCGCCTGTACGGTTTCCAAGAGGTGATCTACGATCCGGTACCAGGCGTGCAGCCCGTGACCGAACACAATTTAAACCTGCGTCTACTCGACGTGTTCGATAAAGATACATGGATGTGTCTGCTGACGGATTTCAAAGTGTTGGAAAGCGGAAGTGAATTCGACATTTATCTGAAGCGAGAAATCGGCGTGATCAGAAACGTCCGTACTACGCCTTTTCATGAATACGTCAGGGCGCTAGCGGACATCCACAAACACGTGATACTAATTTTAGAAACAATGATGTTGCGGATTTTATTTAATTTCTCGTATACGTTGAAAGGGTTAGATATAGCCCATTGGGAGACACAAATCGATAAGTTTTCCAGAACGTTTAACGATTGGTGTGTTTTTTTGCACCTGCCCAAAACTAATTATTTCTACCGGACGCTAAACAAAGATGCCAAAAATAGCGACTATAATAAGTGTTTCAAGTCGAGCTTAGGCTTAGGAGTAGGCTATTTACAGGTAGACGTGATCGGGAAATTGACGAAAAACAATGATTTGTCAAATGTCAAATCAGAAAATTCCAATAAAAATGTATTGCTGAAAATGAATTTCGATGGAATATGGCTAAGGGAGTTCGCGCGACAACACAACATTTCTATCGACCCAACATTCTATACCTCGCTGGAGGTACTGGATTATCCCACTAATAAGTCCATTCTTTGCTCCCAAGTGATGATCGGGATTATTAAAATTTTATTTACTGATATCCACATGAAAGCGGTCCAATCGTTGGCCGACCTCAGTACATCGATAAGTTTGAACGAATTTTAATTGATAAATGAATTAGTTTCCATATGCTTTCGTTTGTAATGAAGTGTAGTATATAAATATAGAAATTGTTTTTCAAAAACATTCTATGAAATCTTATGCACATTATAATACTTTTGCACATATAACAAATTGTAGTATCACAATTGTTTAATATAAAACTATAGCATACACACTGTTCATTTTATATCTATAACTTATTCGCCAAGGCACTTCTGTCTAGAAGGAGATAAACACTTTAATGCAAATCTATAGAGATTGAGCTCACTATTTTACTATGACTACTGTGCTTGATTTCAACATACTATCTACAGATCCACATCGACACGTTTATTTTAAAGTAAATTCATCACTTTTAATACGTTTATACTTTTAGTTACGACCTAAGACGCTTCAGTCAAGAGATAAAGTTTGTATTAATAATATACTATTTAGGTAGGATTTCTAAAAAATAAACTCACACTTTTCGTTTAACAATTTTTTTTTTTTATTATTAAACAAGTTATTTCGAAAATTTCAGTTTTTAAATAATGACTTTAGGTATACATATAAATAATTTTATTAGTTTATTTTTATTTAATTAATAAGGCCTCGACTGCAAAAATTAATAGCCGGAAACGGGGGCTTACAACTTATACATCGGATAAGAATGTTTTATAGTGTCTATAGTAGGTACATTTAATATTAGATTTTATATACGTTACTATATATTACCTACTGATTATGTATAAAATATTCTTTTATCAATAACTTTTTAAGTAGGAAGTTACACTTTTACTATAGTCAATACCTAGGTTGCTATGTTTAAGTGAATCATCAACAGTCACCAAGTATTACAAAATAACTTAATATAAATATTAAGAATATCATTACAATGATTTTTTATATATCCATAGATGCGCATCAAAGTGTTTAATTAAAAGTAATTCTATCTATACATAGTTAAGGACTCTAATAATTCGATTCAGTTTTTACATGTACTCAACTAACATTTTAATTCTAGTTAAAATTTCTGTAATGCACAAAATCCATCGAAACGCTTTGTGTCGTTTAATAATGTAGACAAAAGACAAACAGCTGTAGGCATTACCGATTTTTTAAATTTTTTGCGTTAACTGTTGTAGTTTAAAAATACAAGTTTTATGGTAGTTTTTAAAAAAAACAAGTTGGTTTTTTTTGGCCATACCTTGTTTTATTATTGGTGTTTCTGATCGTTTCACTTTGCTTGCATGATAGTACCATATTGTTACGAATATTATAGCAATTACAAATTTTGTAAAAAAAAAACTAATATTAAAATTTAAAAAAATGTGTTTTTACATAAGTAAATCTTATTTACTATTTCGAGTAAATACATTTTTTATTTTTGTGTGGAAATAATATTTTCTGATCTCTTCTTAAATTTAATTAATTTATCTTCAATCTTTAATTGTCGCAGTTAATAAAATATTTTTGCCACACAATTTCCATACCATCAAATTATATGTAGTATTAGGAAATAATTATAAATTATAAATTAGGATAATTTAATAAAATAATATTGTACTTTAATGTACAAAATAGTTATTCGCTATAATTATTGGTACCTACATTATAGTTCTACGGCCATGCAAACCTACACAAACAACAAAACAATAAACGTTATAAAAAAAAACACTTGTTGTCGACACTAACAGCCATGGCATTTGTAGACTCAGGCAATGTATCATAAAAAAATAAAACGAACAATAACTTCTAAATAAGCAATAAACTAATATGTAAAAAAACATGTTTTCATGATTCATGCCTTAAACAATATGAAAAACCACTACAGTGGGTTTGGTGCATGGTGTGGATGAAGATTTTACAGTTTTTCAAGATAACTATAACTAAAAGTGATATCAACCACTGCTATGAGTATTATATATTAAGAAAATAGTTATTCGCTAAACTTATGAAAACGAGATGCGTCATAGCTCATTTTATTATATTATATGGTTAAATATTATATTTAATACATATTTCACCTGGCAAACACGATTTTTGAACAAACTTGTTTTATTTAACTCATGTATACTTTTAATTATTAGTACAATAATGTTGCCGTGTAAAAATCATACAATATTCATATATTCGAAACAGAATTAGGTCCAAAATCATTAATATAACGGATCAAAGCGTTGCAAGCAGTTCTCTATCATTTCATTGAAATGTTGAAAATAATACTACAAGTATTTAAAACACTTAAAATTTGATAAACAGTTAGAAAACATTTATTATAGATCCCTTTAAATTGAATGGTTTGTATTTCATTCAAAAGAAATTAAATTCATTATTTTCATAATATTTATGTATAATGTGATTGAAATTTTTCACATTTTTTTTGTTTTTACCCCCCTTTAAATATTGTGTTTTTAATAGCAACTTTTGAAGATTAAATGTTAACGCTTACATTTCATTAACTCAAACAATTTGACTGGTTTGTTAGGACAGGTTAAATTTAAACAAAAAAAGTAACCGCTTAAACAATGACCAGGTGACATAGAGGTATCGTTTACCAAGAAAATTTATTTCTATATATTAAATAAAAATTATAACTAATGCAAAATAAACCGATCACGTATAATATACATTATTTAGCAAGTGTTATTTAGACTATGTACAAACAGTTTTATTAAACTAGGACGCTAAACAAAATTATGTGCAATAAAACAGAAACGATACATGTTTCTAAAAAATAAAACGCTCATGTAAATAATACCACCCGTTTCATATTTTTACAAGTGGAATTTTATTGCGATATTCGAATTTTTGTTAAAATGATAATAAATTATAAAATCAAATTGCTATTCTAAACAAATACTTAAAATATGTTTACAGTTTTTATACCGCCAATACATTGTTTATCTCCATTTTTGCTATTATCCAAAATATGTTTGTATTACTCAAAAACACTTGCTACTCCTGAAACTTACATTTATTTATACGGTTTAAAATCTAAAATCAAGTTATCCTTAGATTATTTACGCCAAGTCAATCCAGTACTTGCGTTAGTAGCAGTTCATTTGCACCTCTTTATTTCATTTTGATTGGCAATTACTCTTGCTCAAGTACTTACTGTATATTATATTGTAAGTTTACCGAAAATGGCACTCCGATTAACGTGGACCGCGGTGATTGTCGCCGTTTTGTTAGCCTGTGTTAACGTGATGGATGGTGGCAAAATAGTATCGCGTTATTTAGGTTGTTTACTGACGAACGAAGTACCAATCGAAGAGCCAATTAAAGAAGATCCGTACCAACGTATTGTCGAGTTCAAGAGGGGACAATTCAAATGTACAGAGTGGCCGATTGAGGCGCAACAAGATCTGACCACTGATGGCTCGCGATTAACGGCTATCAACATTAGCAAAGAAATCCTATGCAATGCTGCGTACTACACGATGTGGTATCTGCATATGACTAATCCGAAGAAATTTAAAGTTCCCAACCATGTGTACAGTATACACAAGGATATCAACAACAGCGAGTATAAGGAATGGCCGAAGAAAATGTTGGCCACCGCGTTAAACGTCGCCCACGACGATGAGTTTGTACCGTGGCTGATGTATTTGTATGTCAAGTTTGTAGAAGATCGATCAGCCTACGACATGGACTGGTTGATTTTGCGGTGGATGCAGCCCGCGCATGATGGGATGATTAAAGCGGTTTCTAACATGATGCAGGACAACGATTGCACAATGTTTTATCCGGCTACTCCAACAAAGCCGACGTCTCAGCTCAAATTCTCAGACTACGAGAAGGAAATGACACGGTGGAAACCGAAGGATGACCTTCCGGCAAACTTCAATGCGGTGTTTACACTTTTAGGCAAGCACTGGCCCGACCTGTGCGAAAACTCCCGACTGTACTGTTTCCAAGAGGTGAAATACGATCCGGTACCAGGCGCTCAGCCTGTAACCGAACAACATTTTAACCTGCGCCTACTCGACGTGCTCGAACTAGAAATTTGGACCTCTCTGCTAAAGGATTTCAAGGTGTTGGATAACGGAAAACGATTCGACTTTTATCTGAAGGGCACAATTGGCGTGATCAGAAGCGTCCGGGCTACGTCTTTTCGATCATACGTCAGTTCGGTTGCAGAAATCCACAAACATGTGATAATAGTTTTAGAAACAATGATGATGCGGATTTTTTTTAATTTTTTGTATACGTTAAGTGGGTTAAATGAAAACCGATGGGAGACACAAGTCGACAAGTTTTACAGACCCTTCAACGATTGGTGTATTTTTTTGCACTTGCCCAAATCTAATCGTTTCTACCAGATGCTACAAAAAGATGACGTCTATAACCGATATTTAAAGTCAGGATTTAAAGGAAAAAGGTTATTACTTGCAAAAGTGGTGGACACATTGAAGAAAATCAATGATTTGTCAAATATCAAATCGGAATATGTCGATTTCCATTCATTGACGGGTATCAATTTCGATGGAATATGGCTAAGGGAGTTCGCGCGACAACACAACATTTCTATCGATCCATTATTCAATACCTCGCCGGAGGTACTGGATTATCCCACTAATAAGTCTATTCTGTGCTCCGAAGTTTTGATCGGCATTATCAAAATTCTATTTACTGATATCCATATGAGAGCGGTCAGATCGTTGGCCAAGCTCAGTACATCGACACGTTTGGACGAATTTTCATTAGGTTATTAATTAATTTCCATATACTTTTGATTGTATTGTAGTATAGTATATAAATATCGAAATTGTTTATTAAAAATATTTTATGAAACCTTTTGCACAGAAAAATACTTTTGCACTTATAATAAATTGTAGTATCACAATTGCTTAATATAAAACAGCAATGTATATAGCATACACTCTGATAATGTTATTTCTATGACATACTCGCCAAGATACTTCTGTCTGTTTTTTTGCAGACAGCAGGCATTCTTTAATATTCCTTCCGAACACTTACATTTAGTCTTTGGTCCTTACATCATTAGGAAAAATATATGAAAATAGTATTATATACATTTTAATGTTCAGACTTAAGTGAACACATAATTTCTATTTTTAAAACAATAAAATTATTTATGACATGGTCTGGCCAATTTCGCGGTGGATGCAGCCCGCGCATGACAGGCTGATTGGCGCGGTTTCTAGCATGATGTTGGACAACGGTTGCACAATGTTTTATCCGGCTACCCAAACACAGCCAATGTATCAGCTCAAATTCTACGATTACGAGGACAAAATGAAACAGTGGAAACCGACGGATGACCTTTCGGCGAACTTCGCTGCGGTGTTTAAGCTACTAGAGAAGCACTGGTCCGACCTGAGCAAAAACTCCAGTCTGTACGGTTTCCAAGAGGTGAACTATGATCCAGTACCAGGCGTGCAGCCTGTGACCGAACACAATTTAAACCTGCATCTACTCGACGTGTTGGAAAAAGATATATGGACTTCTCTGCTAACGGATTTCAAAGTGTTGGAAAGCGAAAATGAATTCGACATTTATCTGAAGGGAGAAATCGGCCTGATCAGAAACGTCCGTACCACGTCTTTTCGAACATTCGTCAAGGCACTAGCGGACATCCACAAACACGTAATACTAGTATTAGACACAATGCTGATGCGGATCTTTTCTAATTTTTTGCATACGTTAAATGGGGTAGATGAAATCTAACGGGACACACAAGTCGATAAGTTTTTCAGAACCTTCAACGATTCGTGTGTTTTTTTGCACCTGCCCAAAACTAATTATTTCTACCAGACACTAAACAAAGATGTCAAAAATAGTGACTATAAAAAGTGTTTCAAGTCAAGCTTAGACTTAGGAATAGGCTTTTTACAGGTAGACGTGATCGTGAAATTGACAAAAAACAATGATTTGTCAAATGTCAAATCAGAAAATTCCAATAAAAATGTATTGCTGAAAATGAATTTCGATGGAATATGGCTAAGGGAGTTCGCGCGACAACACAACATTTCTATCGACCCAACATTCAATACCTCGCTGGAGGTACTGGATTATCCCACTAATAAGTCCATTCTTTGCTCCCAAGTGATGATCGGGATTATCAAAATTTTATTTACTGATATCCACATGAAAGCGGTCCAATCGTTGGCCGACCTCAGTACATCGACACGTTTGAACGATATTTAATTTATATATTAATTAATTTATTTGCTTTTGATTGTATTGAGTTGTAGTATATAAATATCGAAATTGTTTACTAAAAATTCATAATGAAATCTTATGCACAGAATAATACTTTTGCACTTATAACAAATTGTAGTATCACTATGGTTTAATATAAAACTATAGCATACACACTGTTAATTTTATTTCTATGCCTTATTCGCCAACACACTTCTGTCTAGAAGGAGATAAACATCTTAATGCAAATCTGAGCTCACTATTTAACTATGATTGTTTATAATGTGCTTGATTTGAACATACTATCTACAGATACTCATCAACACGTTTATTTGAAAGTAATTTTATCACTTTTTCGGTCAAGAGGTAAAATTTGTATTAATAAAATACTATTTAGGTAGGATTTCTAAAAAAAAAAACTCACACTTTTCTTTTAATCATTTTTTTTTCATTATTAAAACAAGTTATTTAGAAAATTCCAGTTTTTAAATAATGGCTTGAGGTATATTAATAATATTAGTTTTTTTTTTTATTTAACTAATTAGGCCTCGAATACAAAGGTTAATAGTCGGAAACGGAGGATTACAATTTATATATCGGATATAAATGTTTTATAGAGTGTCTATAGTAGGTACATTTAATATTAGGTTTTATATACATTACTATATATTACCTACTGATTATGTATAAAATATTCTTTTATCAACAACTTTTTAAGTAGAAAGTTACACTTTTACTATAATCAATACCTAGGGTGCTATGTTTAAGTGAATCATCAACAGTCAACAGATAGTCCACAGATATTTCAAAATATTTGTATTCTATTGTCAATCACAATATATACCATGTATGGGTAATAAAAGCAACAAAATATTATAGATACATGATCAACCCTAATCGTATATACCTAATACTAAAAATAAAATTTTAAGCATATTATTGTAATGATTTTTTATATATCCATAGATGCGCAACGAAGTGCTTAATTAAAAGTGATTCTATACTTAAGTTAAGGACCCTAATAATTCCAATCAGTTTTCACATGTATTCAACTAACGTTTTAATTCTAGTTAAATATTCTGCGTTGCACAAAAACCATCGAAATGTTTTGTATCGTTTGATAATGTAGACAAAAGACAATGAATTGTTGGCATCACAGATTTTCTTAAGTTTTTGCGTTAACTGTTGTAGTTTACAAATACAAGTTTTATGGTAGTTTTTAAAAAAAACAAGTTGGTTTTTTTGGCCATACCTTGTTTTATTATTGGTGATTCTGATCGTTTCACTTTGCTTGCTAGATAGTACCATATTGTTACGAATATTAAAGCAATTACAAATTTTGTAAAAAAAAACTAATATTAAAATTTAAAAAAATGTGTTTTTACATAAGTAAATCTTATTTACTATTTCGAGTAAACACATTTTTTTATTTTTGTGTGGAAATAATATTTTCTGATCTCTTCTTAAATTTAATTAATTTATCTTCAATCTTTAATTTGTCGCAGTTAAGAAAATATTTTTGTCACACAATATCCATACCATCAAATTATATGTAGTATTAAGAAATAATTATAAATTAGGATAATTTAATAAAAAAAAAATTGTACCTTAATGTACAAAATAGTTATTCGCTATAATTATTGGTACCTACATCATAGTTCTACGGCCATGCAAAGCAATAGCTCAAACATTTGTATAGGTACCTACACAAACAACAAAACAATAAACGTTATAAAAAAAACACTTGTTGTCGACACAAACAGCTATGGCATTTGTAGACTCAGGCAGTGTATCATAAAAAAATAAAACGAACAATACCTTCTAAATTAAGCAATAAACTAATATGTAAAAAAATATGTTTTCATGATTCATGCCTTAAATAATATGAAAAACCACTACAGTGGGTTTGGTGCATTGTGTGGATGAAGATTTTACAGTTTTGACATTTTCATGTCTTAGCTCTGGCACAACCGAAAAAAGCGTAACGAAAAAAGCGTTATCAAAAAAGCGTTCGTTACAAAAGCGTTCTTTACAAAAGCGTTACAAAACCGTTACAGGGGTAGGAGATAGGGGGTGTGAGATAGGGGTGGGAGATAAGAAATATGTTGTACGTTCAATGTTCAAATTAGAACTAAATGATAAATTCAAAATAGTTTAATTCTCTATGTTAAGTTATTTTTAGCCAGATAATAAACACTACAATTTTAGCCAGAAACTTGATTGTTCATAATTTTTTAATCTCCTTGGCCTAATGTATTCGGTACTTCAACGAGACATGAAAAAAGCTCCTTCGTGGTTGCAGACTCGGCTGAAAAACTTTTTCAAGATAACTATACCTGAAAGTGATAAAATCACTACCATGCGTAATATATATTTAGAAAATAGTTTTTCGCTATACTTATTAAAATCAGATGTATCAAAGCACATTTTAATATATTATATGGTTAAATATTATATTTAATACATATTTCACCTGACAAATATGATTCTGAACAAACTTGTTTTATTAAAAGCATGCATACTTTTAATTATTAATAAAATAATGTTGCCGTGTTAAAAGCATACGATATTCATATATTCGAAAAAGATTTAAGTTTAAAATCATTAGGATAACGGGTCAAAGCGTTGCAAGCAGTCTTCTATCATTTCATTGAAATGATGAAAATAATACCACAAGGATTTAATAAACTTAAAACTTGATAAACAGTTAGAAAATATGTATTATAAATCCCTATACAACTTAAAGATAAACAGTTATATAAAAGAATTAGCACAACTGTTAAGTTTACCGAGTGACGATATCGTAAACCCGTTCAGCGAACTGTTGAATTCCAAAACTAAGGGTGAAGACTATCTAAAACTATATAAGACTATAAAAAAAATAAAGCTAAAGAAATGCTAAAAAAGTAATGTCATTCTTAAGCTTTAAATTGAACGGTTGGTATTTCTCTACTAATAACTCAATTAGGCTAATAACTCAATTAGTTAGGTCGATTATCAATTAGGAACGATCTATACAGCGTGATTATAGTGAATCACTCAAACACTCATCTCATAAGGTATAATGAGAAATTAAATTTATTATTTTCATAATATTTATGTACAATGTGATATCAATTTTTCGCGTTTTTTTTGTTTCTACCGCCTCCAAATTATGTGTTTTTAATAGCAACTTTTGAAGATTAAATGTTACCGCTTACATTTTATTAACTCAAATAATTTGACTGGTTTGTTAGGATAAGTTAAATTTAAATAAAAAAATTAACCGCTTAAACAATGACCAGGTGACATAAAGGTATCGTTTACCAAGAAAATTATTTCTTGATGTTATATACAAATTATGACTAATGCAAAAATAATCGATCACGTACAATATACATTATTTAGCAAGTGTTATTCTGACTATGTAGAACCAGATTTATTAAAGTATGACGCAAAGACAATGTTATTTTAAATAATACAGAAACAGTACATGTTTCTAAAAAATAAAACGCTCATGTAAATAAGACCACACATTTTTTACAAGTGGAATTTTATTCCGAGATTAAAATATTTGTTAAAATGATAATAATTTATAAAATAAAATTGCTATTCTAAGCAAATACTTTAAATATGTTTACAGTTGTTTTATCGCCAATACATTGTTTATCTCCATTTTTGCTATTATCCACAATATGTTTGTATTACTCGAAAACACCTGCTACTCTTGAAACTTACATTTATTTATACGGTTTAAAATCTAAAATCAAGTTATACTTAGATTATTTATGCCCAGTCAATCTCTTGCTTGCAATAGTAGCAGTTTATTTGTACCTCTATATTTCATTTTAATTGACAATCACTCTTGCTGAAGTACCTGCTACTCACTTTATATTATATTGTAAGTATACCCAAAATGGCACTCCGATTAACGTGGACCGCGACGGTTATCACCGTGTTGTTAGCCTGTGTTAACGTGATGGATGGTGGAAAAATAGGATCGCATTGTTTAGGTTGTTTCAGAACGAACAAAGTACCCAACGAAAAGCCAATTAAAGAAGATCCGTACCATCGCATTGTCGAGTTCAAGAGAGGACAATTCAAATGTGCCGAGTGGCCGATTGAGGCACAACAAGATCTGAGCACTGATGGCTTGCGATTAACGGCTATCAACATTAGCAAAGAAATCCTATGCTATGATGCGTACTACACGATGTGGTATCTGCATATGACGAATCCGACGAAATTTAAAGTTCCCAACCATGTGTACAGTATACACGAGGATATCAACAGCGGCGAGTATCAACAATGGCCGAAGAAAATGTTGGCCACCGCGTTAAACGTCGCCCACGACGATGAGTTTGTACCGTGGCTCATGTATTTGTATGTTAAGTTTGTAGAAGATCGAGCTACCGATGACATGGTCAGGCCAATGTCGCAGTGGATGCAGACCGCGCATGACGGGATGATTAAAGCGGTTTCTAACATGATGTTGGACAACGATTGCACAATGTTTTATCCGGCTACCCCAACAAAGCCGATGTCTCAGCTCAAATTCTCAGACTACGAGAAGGAAATGACACGGTGGAAACCGACGGATGACCTTCCGGCAAACTCCAATGCAGTTTTTACACTTCTAGGCAAGCACTGGTCCGACCTGAGCGAAAACTCCCGACTGTACTGTTTCCAAGAGGTGAAATACAATCCGGTACCAGGCGCTCAGCCTGTAACCGAACAACATTTTAACCTGCGCCTACTCGACGTGCTCGAACTAGAAATTTGGACCTCTCTGCTAAAGGATTTCAAGGTGTTGGATAACGGAAAACGATTCGATTTTTATCTGAAGAGGGAAATTGCTGTGATCAGAAGCGTCCGTACTACGTCTTTTCGAACATACGTCAAGGCGATATTGGAAATCCACAAACACGTGTTAATAGTTTTAGAAACAATGTTTTTGCGGATTTTAACAAATTTTTTGTATACGTTAAGCGGGTTAAACGAAAACCGATGGGAGACACAAATCGACAAGTTTTACAGACCCTTCAACGATTGGTGTATTTTTTTGCACTTGCCCAAATCTAATCGTTTCTACCAGATGCTACAAAAAGATGGCAACACTAACCGATATTTCAAGTCAGGATATATAGACAAAGGCTTTTTTCTTGCAGACGTGGTCAGCACATTGAAGAAACTCAATGATTTGTCAAGTGTCAAAACGGATAATGACAATTTCCATTTATTGACGACCATCGATTTCGATGGAATATGGCTAATGGAGTTCGCGCGACAACACAACATTTCTATCGACCCAACATTCTATACCTCGCCGGAGGTACTGGATTATCCCACTAATAAGACTATTCTGTGCTCCGAAGTTTTGATCGGCATTATCAAAATTCTATTTACTGATATCCATATGAGAGCGGTCAAATCGTTGGCCAAGCTCAATACATCGACACGTTTGGACGAATTTTCATTAGGTAATTAATTTATTTCCATATACTTTTGATTGTATTGTAGTTTAGTATATAAATATCGAAATTGTTTATTAAAAATATTTTATGAAACCTTATGCACAGAAAAATACTTTTGCACTTATAATAAATTGTAGTATCACAATTGCTTAATATAAAACTATAGCATACACTCTGATAATTTTATTTCTATGACTTACTCGCCAAGATACTTCTGTCTTTTTTTTTGCAGACAGCAGGCATTCTTTAATATTCCTTTCGAACACTTACATTTAGTCTTTGGTCCTTACATCATTAGGAAAAATATATGAAAATAGTATTATATACATTTTAATGTTCAGACTTAAGTGAACACATAATTTCTATTTTTAAAACAATAAAATTATTTTTGTATGAAAAAAAAAAAATATCATTTGATTCATAAAATAACTTTTCATTTATTTTGGCATTACAACTTTTTAATTACGAAGACATTTTTTAAAACTTAAAAGTTTCTTATTGTGTTGGGCTTGGACTGTACTGATTTAGACTTATTATCTACAGATTCGCAGCGAAGCGTTTATTTGAAAGTGATTTTATCACTTTCAGTTGTAATAACTTATACAGACTTGTGACCTCCCCCGTTCTAATATGCTCCATTCCCACTATGGTCGGAATCCTCTGTACTGACTTTATTTATACAATAATAGATTTGAATATGTATCTACACAAACGTCAAAACATAATACGTTAAGAAAACACTTGTTTTCGATAAAGAACAAACAACACAATCTCATAAGGTATAGTTTTTAAATTTTGCTTGCACGCACCATAGGAACACCTTTAATCATAAATAAGATAGTGTATCACATATTGATATTATCTTTATGAGATATTGCAAAAAAAGTTACAATCGTATCGTTTATTTACGGAAACAATAGACAAACGTCAACGAAAATACAAATCATTCATTGACGTTTTCATGGACACATTGATCACAAAATTTGGATTGATCAATAACGACACCGTGTTAAAAGCATACGATATTCATATATTCGAAAAAATATTTAGATCCAGAAACATTCAGAGAATATGTCAAAGCGTTGCAAGCAGTTCACTATCATTTCATTGTGATGTTAAAAATAATACTACAAGTATTTAAAACGCTTAAAGTTTGATAAACCGCTAAAAAATATTTATTATAGATCCCAGTAACAACTTGATGGTACACAGTAAAATAACAGAATTTGCACAATTTTTAAGTTTACCGAGCGACGATGAATTAAAACTCAACAGCCAATTGTTGAGCGCCAAAACAAGGGGTGATTATGAGACTTACTAAAAAATAAAGGTAATGGAGTGTATATGCTAATAAAATAATGTTATTCCCTAAGCTTTAAATTGAACAGTGGGGATTTATCTACTAATCTTTTTCTTTAGTATTCAATCCTGAGATTGTTTTGTAGCAATTCTCCACTTTTCCCTGTTACTTGCCTTCCTATTGCTATTTCACCAGTTATACAGTTCCCGTATCTGCTGGCTGCTGTTTGGTGTGTAGCTGTTTCTACCATTGTAGGTTACCTGCACCTACACCCAAAATTGTAGTAGCTGCTGCCCTACTACAAGTCCCTTTTAGTCGCTTTTTACGACAGGCAGGAACAACCGATGGTCTATTCTAACCCCGACCAACAGGGATAACAGGGATAACAGGGATCTACTAATATATCGAATAAATTATCAATAAGGAAAGGTCTATACAGAGTGATAATTTTATCGTGAACCACTCAAACACTCATCTCATAAGGTTTAATGAGGAATTAAATTTATTATTTTCATAAAGTTTATGTATAATGTGATCTCAATTGTTTACATTTTTTTTTGTTACTTCCCTCTCCCAATTATATTTTTTTAATAGCCACTTTTGAAGCCTAAATGGTAACGCATTCATCAACTATTTTATTTAAACAATATAATGGATCATAATTGTTGATCGGTCGGTTAGGTTAAATTTAAACAAAAAAAAATAACCGCTTAAACAATGACCAGGTGACATACGTGCATCGTTTACCAAGAAAATTCTTTTCGTTGCAGAAAAAAACGCATTTTGACAAGTGTTTTTTGTTTAAATTTACATCAAATATCATTATATTCATCAAACTCTAACTTGGGTTCCAAAAATTTTTCAATATTATTGTTGATGTAAGTAAATTTTAACAAAAAAAAATTACCACTTAAACAATGACCAGGTGACATAAAGGTATCATTTACCAAGAAAAATATGTTTTTATATTTTTTTTTGATTTATGAATAATGCAAAAATAACCGATCACGTACAATATACATTATTTAGCAAGTGTTATTCTGACTATGTAGAACCAGATTTATTAAAGTATGACGCAAAGACAATGTTATTTGCAATAAAACAGAAACAGTACATGTTTCTAAAAAATAAAACGCTCATGTAATAAAGACCACACGTTTCATATTTTTACAAGTGGAATTTTATTCCGAGATTAGAATTTTTGTTAAAATGATAATAATTTATAAAATAAAATTGCTATTCTAAACAAATACTTAAAATTTGTTTACAGTTGTTATATCGCCAATACATTGTTTATCTCCATTTTTGCTATTATCCAAAATATGTTTGTATTACTCGAAAACACTTGCTACTCCTGAAACTTACATTTATTTATACGGTTTAAAATCTAAAATCAAGTTATACTTAGATTATTTACGCCCAGTCAATCTTTTACTTGCATTAGTAGCAGTTCATTTGTACATCTTTATTTCATTTTAATTGACAATCACTCTTGCTCAAGTACCTGCTACTCACTGTATATTATATTGTAAGTTTACCGAAAATGGCCCTCCGATTAACGTGGACTGCGACGATAATCACCGTTTTGTTAGGCAGTTTTAACATGATGGATTGCGGAAAATTATTATCGCATTGTTTAGATTGTTTAAAAACGAACAAAGTACCCAACGAAGAGCCAAGTAAAAAAGATCCGTACCATCGCATTGTCGAGTTTGAGAGAGGACAATTCAAATGTATGAAGTGGCCGATTAAGGCACAACAACATCTGAACCCTGATGTTTCGCGATTAACGGCTATCAACATTAGCAATTCTGTGCTCCCAAGTGATGATCGGGATTGTCAAAATTTTATTTACTGATATCCACATGAAAGCGGTCCAATCGTTGGCCGAGCTCAGTACATCGACACGTTTGAACGAATTTCAATTGATATATTAATTAATTTCCATTTGCTTTTGATTGTATTGAGTTGTAGTATATAAATATCGAAATTGTTTACTAAAAATTCATAATGAAATCTTATGCACAGAATAATACTTTTGCACTTATAACAAATTGTAGTATCACTATGGTTTAATATAAAACTCTAGCATACACACTGTTAATTTTATTTTTATGCCTTATTCGCCAACACACTTCTGTCTAGAAGGAGATAAAAACCTTGATGCAAATCTGAGCTCACTATTTAACTATGATTGTTTATAATGTGCTTGGTTTGAACATACTATTTACAGATACTCATCAACACGTTTATTTGAAAGTAATTTTATCACTTTTTCGGTCAAGAGGTAAAATTTGTATTAATAAAATACTATTTAGGTAGGATTTCTAAAAAAAAAAACTCACACTTTTCTTTTAATCATTTTTTTTCATTTTTAAAACAAGTTATTTAGAAAATTCCAGTTTTTAAATAATGGCTTGAAGTATATTAATAATATTATTTTTTTTTTTATTTAACTAATTAGGCCTCGAATACAAAGGTTAATAGTCGGAAACGGAGGATTACAATTTATATATCGGATATAAATGTTTTATAGAGTGTCTATAGTAGGTACATTTAATATTAGGTTTTATATACTTTACTATATATTACTAAACTGATTATGTATAAAATATTCTTTTATCAATAACTTTTTAAGTAGAAAGTTACACTTTTAGTATAGTCAATACCTAGGTTGCTATGTTTAAGTGAATCATCGTTGCGCATATATGGATATATAAAAAATCATTACAATAATATGCTTAAAATTGTATTTTTAGTATTAGGGTATATACGATTAGGGTTGATCATGTATCTATAATATTTTGGTGCTTTTATTACCCATACATGGTATATATTGTGATTAACAATAGAATACAAATATTTTGAAATATCTGTTGACTATCTGTTGACTGTTGATGATTCACTTAAACATAGCACCCTAGGTATTGACTATAGTAAAAGTGTAACTTTCTACTTAAAAAGTTATTGATAAAAGAATATTTTATACATAATCAGTCGGTAATATATAGTAACGTATATAAAACCTAATATTAAATGTACCTACTATAGACACTCTATAAAACATTTATATCCGATATATAAATTGTAATCCTCCGTTTCCGACTATTAACCTTTGTATTCGAGGCCTAATTAGTTAAATAAAAAAAAAAACTAATATTATTAATATACTTCAAGCCATTATTTAAAAACTGGAATTTTCTAAATAACTTGTTTTAAAAATGAAAAAAAATGATTAAAAGAAAAGTGTGATAAAGTGTGAAAACTTGATTTTAGATTTTAAACCGTATAAATAAATGTAAGTTTCAGGAGTAGCAAGTGTTTTCGAGTAATACAAACATATTTTGGATAATAGCAAAAATGGAGATAAACAATGTATTGGCGATATAACAACTGTAAACATATTTTAAGTATTTGTTTAGAATAGCAATTTTATTTTATAAATTATTATCATTTTAACAAAAATTCTAATCTCGGAATAAAATTCCATTTGTAAAAATATGAAACGTGTGGTCTTTATTACATGAGCGTTTTATTTTTTAGAAACATGTACTGTTTCTGTATTATTTAAAATAACATTGTCTTTGCGTCATACTTTAATAAATCTGGTTCTACATAGTCAGAATAACACTTGCTAAATAATGTATATTGTACGTGATCGATTATTTTTGCATTAGTCATAATTTGTATACAACATCAAGAAGTAATTTTCTTGGTAAACGATACCTTTATGTCACCTGGTCATTGTTTAAGTGGTTAATTTTTTTGTTTAAATTTAACTTATCCTAACAAACCAGTCAAATTATTTGAGTTAATAAAATGTAAGCGGTAACATTTAATCTTCAAAAGTTGCTATTAAAAACACATAATTTGGAGGCGGTAGAAACAAAAAAAACGCGAAAAATTGATATCACATTGTACATAAATATTATGAAAATAATAAATTTAATTTCTCATTATACCTTATGAGATGAGTGTTTGAGTGTTTCACTATAATCACGCTGTATAGATCGTTCCTAATTGATAATCATATTGAGTTATTAGTAGAGAAATACCAACCGTTCAATTTAAAGCTTAAGAATGACATTACTTTTTTAGCATTTCTTTAGCTTTATTTTTTTTTATAGTCTTATATAGTTTTAGATAGTCTTCACCCTTAGTTTTGGAATTCAACAGTTCGCTGAACGGGTTTACGATATCGTCACTCGGTAAACTTAACAGTTGTGCTAATTCTTTTATATAACTGTTTATCTTTAAGTTGTATAGGGATTTATAATACATATTTTCTAACTGTTTATCAAGTTTTAAGTTTATTAAATCCTTGTGGTATTATTTTCATCATTTCAATGAAATGATAGAAGACTGCTTGCAACGCTTTGACCCGTTATCCTAATGATTTTAAACTTAAATCTTTTTCGAATATATGAATATCGTATGCTTTTAACACGGCAACATTATTTTATTAATAATTAAAAGTATGCATGCTTTAAATAAAACAAGTTTGTTCAGAATCATATTTGTCAGGTGAAATATGTATTAAATATAATATTTAACCATATAATATATTAAAATGTGCTTTGATACATCTGATTTTAATAAGTATAGCGAAAAACTATTTTCTAAATATATATTACGCATAGTAGTGATTTTATCACTTTCAGGTATAGTTATCTTGAAAAAGTTTTTCAGCCGAGTCTGCAACCACGAAGGAGCATTTTCATGTCTCGCTGAAGTACCGAATACATTAGGCCTAGGAGATTAAAAAATTATGTACAATCAAGTTTCTGGCTAAAATTGTAGTGTTTATTATCTGGCTAAAAATAACTTAACATAGAGAATTAAACTATTTTGAATTTATCATTTAGTTCTAATTTGAACGTTGAACGTACAACATATTTCTTATCTCCCACCCCTATATCCCACCCCTATCTCCCACCCCTATCTCCTACCCCTGTAACGCTTTTGTAACGCTTTTGTAACGAACGCTTTTTTCGTTACGCTTTTTTCGGTTGTGCCAGAGCTAAGACATGAAAATGTCAAAACTGTAAAATTTTCATCCACACCATGCACCAAACCCACTGTAGTGGTTTTTCATATTATTTAAGGCATGAATCATGAAAACATATTTTTTTACATATTAGTTTATTGCTTAATTTAGAAGGTATTGTTCGTTTTATTTTTTTATGATACATTGCCTGAGTCTACAAATGCCATAGCTGTTTGTGTCGACAAAAAGTGTTTTTTTTATAACGTTTATTGTTTTGTTGTTTGTGTAGGTACCTATACAAATGTTTGAGCTATTGCTTTGCATGGCCGTAGAACTATGATGTAGGTACCAATAATTATAGCGAATAACTATTTTGTACATTAAAGTACAATATTATTTTATTAAATTATCCTAATTTATAATTTATAATTATTTCCTAATACTACATATAATTTGATAGTATGGAAATTGTGTGGCAAAAATATTTTCTTAACTGCGACAAATTAAAGATTGAAGATAAATAAATTAAATTTAAGAAGAGATCAGAAAATATTATTTCCACACAAAAATAAAAAATGTGTTTACTCGAAATAGTAAATAAGATTTACTTATGTAAAAACACATTTTTTTAAATTTTAATATTAGTTTTTTTTTACAAAATTTGTAATTGCTTTAATATTCGTAACAATATGGTACTATCTAGCAAGCAAAGTGAAACGATCAGAATCACCAATAATAAAACAAAGTATGGCCAAAAAAACCAACTTGTTTTTTTTAAAAACTACCATAAAACTTGTATTTGTAAACTACAACAGTTAACGCAAAAACTTAAGAAAATCTGTGATGCCAACAATTCATTGTCTTTTGTCTACATTATCAAACGATACAAAACATTTCGATGGTTTTTGTGCAACGCAGAATATTTAACTAGAATTAAAACGTTAGTTGAATACATGTGAAAACTGATTGGAATTATTAGGGTCCTTAACTTAAGTATAGAATCACTTTTAATTAAGCACTTCGTTGAGCATCTATGGATATATAAAAAATCATTACAATAATATGCTTAAAATTTTATTTTTAGTATTAGGTATATACGATTAGGGTTGATCATGTATCTATAATATTTTGTTGCTTTTATTACCCATACATGGTATATATTGTGATTAACAATAGAAAACAAATATTTTGAAATATCTGTGGACTATCTGTTGACTGTTGATGATTCACTTAAACATAGCAACCTAGGTATTGACTATAGTAAAAGTGTAACTTTCTACTTAAAAAGTTATTGATAAAAGAATATTTTATACATAATCAGTTTAGTAATATATAGTAAAGTATATAAAACCTAATATTAAATGTACCTACTATAGACACTCTATAAAACATTTATATCCGATATATAAATTGTAATCCTCCGTTTCCGACTATTAACCTTTGTATTCGAGGCCTAATTAGTTAAATAAAAAAAAAAACTAATATTATTAATATACCTCAAGCCATTATTTAAAAACTGGAATTTTCTAAATAACTTGTTTTAATAATGAAAAAAAAATGATTAAAAGAAAAGTGTGAGTTTTTTTTTTTAGAAATCCTACCTAAATAGTATTTTATTAATACAAATTTTACCTCTTGTACGAAAAAGTGATAAAATTACTTTCAAATAAACGTGTTGATGAGTATCTGTAGATAGTATGTTCAAAACTAATTTAATTTTAATTGGCAGCCATTTCGTGAGAAATGATAACATGAGTTGTTTGTACTATATTGTATAGTTGTTGTAATTATCAATTTTCGAGACAAAATAATATTCGATCGTGACCATATAAACGCCCGATCGCGTTATCAACTGTCCACCGTCTTATGTGCACGGTACAGGCGGGAACGAAAAACCCCTTATCGTCCCGAGCCGGTCATGGTGTGTGAGAGAGAGGTCGGGGGGTGATGACATTTGTAGGTAGTCGCCAGTCAGTATTCGATAATTCGATTATCAGTTATTGATTTAAAATTGATCCGGAGTGTCAATCCGCTGTCGTTCCGAGTATTATTATTTTTATTTACATATTGTAAAAAATATTTAATTATAAAAAAATATTTTCTTTACATAATTTTTGGTGTTAAATTTCCGCCTTCGTACAAAACCACCTGCACACCGTCTTAATTGCTGGGAGTGTTTGCCGAGATTCAGCTTGGTAAGTGACTTGTTATTTAGTATTTAGTAGCTTCAGTATTGCTGATTCGATTAAATTTATATTATTATTTATTTATATTTATCCGTATGTTACCTTATGACAGAAGACAGAACTAAGTTGGTGTTAGAAACATCTGTCATGATTTATGTCTTGTATGCTAGGTATAGGTTAGGGAAGTAACGTATTAAACCTCAAAACTGCATGTTTATACGTACACAGTGTAGGTAATAACATGGTTGAAATGTAGAGGTTATTATTGCACATCGTCTCTAATTGTTATCTTTATGCATTACATTACAGTTACATATTGTTTATTATTAGTCAATGTAAAATGCAATTTTCCAGATACTATTTTTTAATATTTCAAACAAATTTGTATGATTTAATGAATTTTTTTTGTTTACATTACTAAGATTTTTAACTCAGTAGTGTTTTTGTCATTTTTTTGAGCTTTTGGTTTATATAAATAACATTGCTATGTTTAATATTATTGAAAGAATAGTTTCATTTAAGAAATTTACAAAAAAAGGTACTTTTGTGTACTGTAATTTTTTGGGGGATTACTTGACAATAAAGAAATTAATCTACGTAATAAGTTGTTGTTGTTTTGTAAATGTTACAGGTAAATATTAACATTTATGTAAGCTTTTCATTTTATACCCGTGTGCAACTTTTTGTTATGATAACTTTGTTTAATACCTGTAATTATTGTTATTAATCCTATTATAAATTATGTTTGACGGTATGCTTCTATTATAAATGGGTATGTATTTGAATTTTTATGGACATGTTTATGATGACGTTAAAAAAATTTGCATTACTATAAAAATGTGTATTTAAGTCAAGAAAATTACAATAATAATATGAGGACTTCTATTAATCTAATATATGTGCTTAATAAATACATGGAAATTGTTGTGTATATGGATTAATCATATTGTTATGTGGTGTAATAAAGTTGTTTGACGTCTAGAGTTGTATTTCATGTGTCATAGTTAATTTTTTAATTTTTTATTTTAGGCATATTTTTTTTTTTAATTCATTAAGTTAACATGGGAAGGAAAAGTAAACGAGCCCTTAAAAGCCTTCAACATGTACGGGATTTAAGAGGAAACAAAGAATATTGCGCTGATGAAAGAGAAAGAGATAACCAAAGAAAAGGAGTTGTACATTTAAATCCTGCAAAAACATTACATCACAATATCATAATGTTAAAAAAAACCAGTACAGTGGGGTCGGGGCATAGTGGGGACGGAGTATAGTTGGGTCGGGGCATAGTGGTGACGGGGAGGTCACAGGTTTACAGGAATTTTTAAATCTGAAAGTGATAAAATCACTTTCGAAAAAACGCTTCGATGCAAATCGGTAGTTAGTATTTTCAAGTCAGTACAGTCCAAACCAAGCACAGTATAAACCAGCAAAGTTAGAAAGTTTTAATTGAAGGTTCTGTATTTACAAATGAGCATCAAAGCGTTTATTTGAAAGCGATTTTATTCAATTTTATCACTTTTATTTATAATAATTCTTGTAGACCTGTGACCTCTCCGTTTCCTCATTGCTTTGATTACATTATACCAATACTCTACTGTACTAGTCCTCTTGGATAAAATCGCTTTCAAATAAACGCTTTGATGCTCATTTGTATACAGAAGCTTCATTTAAGACTTTCTAACTTTGCTGTTTTATACTGTGCTTGGTTTGGACTGTACTGACTTGAAAATAATAACTACCGATTTGCATCGAAGCGTTTTTTCGAAAGTGATTTTATCACTTTCAGATTTAAAAATTCCTGTAAACCTGTGACCTCCCCGTCACCACTATGCCCCGACCCAACTATGCTCCGTCCCCACTATGCCCCGACCCCACTGTACTGGTTTTTTTATTTTTGTGTGGAAATAATATTTTCTGATCTCTTCTTAAATTTAATTAATTTATCTTCACTCTTTAATTTGTCGCAGTTAAGAAAATATTTTTGCCACACAATTTCCATACCATCAAATTATATGTAGTATTAAGAAATAATTATAAATTAGGATAATTTAATAAAAAAAAATTGTACCTTAATGTACAAAATAGTTATTCGCTATAATTATTGGTACCTACATCATAGTTCTACGGCCATGCAAAGCAATAGCTCAAACATTTGTATAGGTACCTACACAAACAACAAAACAATAAACGTTATAAAAAAAACACTTGTTGTCGACACAAACAGCTATGGCATTTGTAGACTCAGGCAGTGTATCATAAAAAAATAAAACGAACAATACCTTCTAAATTAAGCAATAAACTAATATGTAAAAAAATATGTTTTCATGATTCATGCCTTAAATAATATGAAAAACCACTACAGTGGGTTTGGTGCATGGTGTGGATGAAAATTTTACAGTTTTGACATTTTCATGTCTTAGCTCTGGCACAACCGAAAAAAGCGTAACGAAAAAAGCGTTCGTTACAAAAGCGTTACAAAAGCGTTACAGGGGTAGGAGATAGGGGTGGGAGATAGGGGTGGGATATAGGGGTGGGAGATAAGAAATATGTTGTACGTTCAAATTAGAACTAAATGATAAATTCAAAATAGTTTAATTCTCTATGTTAAGTTATTTTTGGCCAGATAATAAACACTACAATTTTAGCCAGAAACTTGATTGTACATAATTTTTTAATCTCCTTGGCCTAATGTATTCGGTACTTCAACGAGACATGAAAATGCTCCTTCGTGGTTGCAGACTCGGCTGAAAAACTTTTTCAAGATAACTATACCTGAAATCACTACCATGCGTAATATATATTTAGAAAATAGTTTTTCGCTATACTTATTAAAATCAGATGTATCAAAGCACATTTTAATATATTATATGGTTAAATATTATATTTAATACATATTTCACCTGACAAATATGATTCTGAACAAACTTGTTTTATTTAAAGCATGCATACTTTTAATTATTAATAAAATAATGTTGCCGTGTTAAAAGCATACGATATTCATATATTCGAAAAAGATTTAAGTTTAAAATCATTAGGATAACAGGTCAAAGCGTTGCAAGCAGTCTTCTATCATTTCATTGAAATGATGAAAATAATACCACAAGGATTTAAAAACTTAAAACTTGATAAACAGTTAGAAAATATGTATTATAAATCCCTATACAACTTAAAGATAAACAGTTATATAAAAGAATTAGCACAACTGTTAAGTTTACCGAGTGACGATATCGTAAACCCGTTCAGCGAACTGTTGAATTCCAAAACTAAGGGTGAAGACTATCTAAAACTATATAAGACTATAAAAAAAATAAAGCTAAAGAAATGCTAAAAAAGTAATGTCATTCTTAAGCTTTAAATTGAACGGTTGGTATTTCTCTACTAATAACTCAATATGATTATCAATTAGGAACGATCTATACAGCGTGATTATAGTGAAACACTTAAACACTCATCTCATAAGGTATAATGAGAAATTAAATTTATTATTTTCATAATATTTATGTACAATGTGATATCAATTTTTCGCGTTTTTTTTGTTTCTACCGCCTCCAAATTATGTGTTTTCAATAGCAACTTTTGAAGATTAAATGTTACCGCTTACATTTTATTAACTCAAATAATTTGACTGGTTGTTAGGATAAGTTAAATTTAAACAAAAAAATTAACCGCTTAAACAATGACCAGGTGACATAAAGGTATCGTTTACCAAGAAAATTACTTCTTGATGTTATATACAAATTATGACTAATGCAAAAATAATCGATCACGTACAATATACATTATTTAGCAAGTGTTATTCTGACTATGTAGAACCAGATTTATTAAAGTATGACGCAAAGACAATGTTATTTTAAATAATACAGAAACAGTACATGTTTCTAAAAAATAAAACGCTCATGTAAATAAGACCACACGTTTCATATTTTTACAAGTAGAATTTTATTCTGAGATTAGAATTTTTGTTAAAATGATAATAGTTTATAAAATAAAATTGGTATTCTAAACAAATACTTAAAATATGTTTACAGTTGTTATATCGACAATACCTTGTTTATCTCCATTTTTGCTATTATCCAAAATATGTTTGTATTACTCGAAAACACTTGCTACTCCTGAAACTTACATTTATTTATACGGCTTGAAATCTAAAATCAAGTTTTACTTAGATTATTTACGCCCAGTCAATCTCTTACATGCATTAGTAGCAGTTCATTTGTACCTCTTTATTTCATTTTAATTGACAATCACTCTTGCTGAAGTACCTGCTACTCACTACATATTATATTGTAAGTTTACCGAAAATGGCACTCCGATTAACGTGGACAGCGACGGTTATCACCGTGTTGTTAGCCTGTGTTAACGGGATGGATGGTGGAAAAATAGGATCGCATTGTTTAGGTTGTTTCAGAACGAACAAAGTACCCAACGAAAAGCCAATTAAAGAAGATCCGTACCATCGCATTGTCGAGTTCAAGAGAGGACAATTCAAATGTGCCGAGTGGCCGATTGAGGCACAACAAGATCTGAGCACTGATGTCTCGCGATTAACGGCTATCAACATTAGCAAAGAAATCGTATGCTATGATGCGTACTACACGATGTGGTATCTGCATATGACGAATCCGAAGAAATTTGAAGTTCCCAACCATGTGTACAGTATACACGAGGATATCAACAGCGGCGAGTATCAACAATGGCCGAAGAAAATGTTGGCCACCGCGTTAAACGTCACCCACGACAATGAGGCTGTACCGTGGCTCATGTATTTGTATGTCAAGTTTGTAGAAGATCGAGCTACCGATGACATGGTCTGGCCAATGTCGCAGTGGATGCAGACCGCGCATGACGGGATGATTAAAGCGGTTTCTAACATGATGTTGGACAACGATTGCACAATGTTTTATCCGGCTACCCCAACAAAGCCGATGTCTCAGCTCAAATTCTCAGACTACGAGAAGGAAATGACACGGTGGAAACCGACGGATGACCTTCCGGCAAACTTCAATGCGGTGTTTACACTTTTAGGCAAGCACTGGCCCGACCTGTGTGAAAACTCCAGTCTGTACTGTTTCCAAGAGGTGAAATACGATCCGGTACCAGGCGCTCAGCCTGTAACCGAACAACATTTTAACCTGCGCCTACTCGACGTGCTCGAACTAGAAATTTGGACCTCTCTGCTAAAGGATTTCAAGGTGTTGGATAACGGAAAACGATTCGATATTTATCTGAAGAGGGAAATTGCTGTGATCAGAAGCGGCCGTACTACGTCTTTTCAAACATACGTCAAGGCGATATTGGAAATCCACAAACACGTGTTAATAGTTTTAGAAACAATGTTTTTGCGGATTTTAACAAATTTTTTGTATACGTTAAGCGGGTTAAACGAAAACAGATGGGAGACACAAATCGACAAGTTTTACAGACCCTTCAACGATTGGTGTATTTTTTTGCACTTGCCCAAATCTAATCGTTTCTACCAGATGCTACAAAAAGATGGCAACACTAACCGATATTTCAAGTCAGGATATACAGACAAAGACTTTTTTCTTGCAGAAGTGGTCAGCACTTTGAAGAAATTCAATGATTTGTCAAGTGTCAAAACGGATAATGACAATTTCCAATCATTGACGACCATCGATTTCGATGGAATATGGCTAAGGGAGTTCGCGCGAAACAACGAAATTTCTATCGACCCAATATTCAATACCTCGCCGGAGGTACTGAATTATCCCACTAATAAGTCTATTCTGTGCTCCGAAGTTTTGATCGGCGTTATCAAAATTCTATTTACTGATATCCATATGAGAGCGGTCAAATCGTTGGCCAAGCTCAATACATCGACACGTTTGGACGAATTTTCATTAGGTAATTAATTAATTTCCATATGCTTTTGATTTATTGTAGTAAAGTATATAAATATCGAAATTGTTTATTAAAAATATTTTATGAAACCTTATGCACAGAAAAATACTTTTGCACTTATAATAAATTGTAGTATCACAATTTTTTAATATAAAACTATAGCATACACTCTGATAATTTTATTTCTACGACTTACTCGTCAAGATACTTCTGTCTGCTTTTTCGCAGACAGCAGGCATTCTTAACCATTCCTTCCGAACATTCACATTTAAACTTCGATCTTAACATCGTTAGGAATACTATTTCAAATTTAAAAATATATAAAAATAGTATTATTTATATGTTTTAATGTTAATTTTTGACATCAATTTTATTTAAAAAATTATAATATTTTTGTATATGCAAAAAAAAATCGTTAATTAGATCCATAAAGTAACTTAGCATTGATTTCGCATTATAACTTTTAATTACGAAGACATTTTAAAAAAAAATTAAAACTTTCTTACTGTTTTGGGCTTTGGCTTTACTGGTTTGGACTTACTATCTACAGATTCGCAGCGAAGCGTTTATTTGAAAGTGATTTTATAACTTTCAGTTGTAATAACTCATACAGACTTGTGCCCTCTTCTGTTCTAATATGATCCATTGCCACTATGGCTGGAATCCTCTGTACTGACCTTATTTATACAATAATAAATTTGAATAGGTACCTACACGAACGTCAAAACGTAATACGTTAAGAAAACACTTTTTTCAATAAATAACAAGCAACACAATATCACAAGGTATAGTTTTTAAATTTTCCTTGCACGTGCCATAGGCACACATTTAATCATAAATAAGATAATGTATCGCATATTGACATTATTCTTGTTAGATATTGCATAAAAGGTTGCAATCGAATTTTTTATTTAAACAAACGTCAACGAAAATACAAATCGTTCATTGACGATTTCATGGACACATTGATCACAAAATTTGGATTGATCAATAACGACGCCGTGTTAAAAGTATACGATATTCATAAATGCGAAAAATATTTAGATCCAGATACATTCAGAGAATATGTCAAAGCGTTGCAAGCAGTTCACTATGATTTCATTGAAATCTTAAAAATAATACTTCAAGTATTAAAAACGCTTAAAACTTGATTAACAGTTAGAAAATATTTATAGATCCCTGTACAACTTAATGATAAACAGTATTATAAAATATTTTGCACAATTGTAAGGTTACCGAGCGACGCGACGATATCGTAAACCGTTCAGCGAACTGTTGAATTCCAAAGCTAAGGGTGAAAACTATCAAAAACTATATAAGACTATAAGGAAAATAAAGCTAAAGGAATGCTAATAAAATAATGTTATTCCCTAAGCTTTAAATAGAAGAGTAGGGATTTATCTACTAATAACTCGAATAAATGATCAATAAGGAAAAGTCCATTCAGAGTGATCATTTTATCGTGAACCACTCAAACACTCATCTTATAAGGTTTCATAATAAATTAAATTTATTATTTTCATAGTGTTTATGTATAATGTGATCTCAATTGTTCACAATTTTTTTTTGTTACTTCCCTCTCAAAATTTTTTTTTTAATAAACATATAATTAAACAATATAATGGAGCAAAAATGTTGACCGGTCGGTTAGGTTAAATTTAAACAAAAAAATTAACCGCTTAAACAATGACCAGGTGACATAAAGGTATCGTTTACCAAGAAAATTATTTCTTGATGTTATATACAAATTATGACTAATGCAAAAATAACCGATCACGTACAATATACATTATTTAGCAAGTGTTATTCTGACTATGTAGAACCAGATTTATTAAAGTATGACGCAAAGACAATGTTATTTTAAATAATACAGAAATCCGTACATGTTACTAAAAAATAAGACGCTCATGTAAATAAGACCACACGTTTTTTACAAGTGGAATTTTATTCCGAGATTAGAATATTTGTTAAAATGATAATAATTTATAAAATAAAATTGCTATTCTAAGCAAATACTTTAAATATGTTTACAGTTGTTTTATCGCCAATACATTGTTTATCTCCATTTTTGCTATTATCCACAATATGTTTGTATTACTCGAAAACACCTGCTACTCTTGAAACTTACATTTATTTATACGGTTTAAAATCTAAAATCAAGTTATACTTAGATTATTTATGCCCAGTCAATCTCTTGCTTGCAATAGTAGCAGTTTATTTGTACCTCTATATTTCATTTTAATTGACAATCACTCTTGCTGAAGTACCTGCTACTCACTTTATATTATATTGTAAGTATACATTTTGGGTACAAAATGGCACTCCGATTAACGTGGACCGCGACGGTTATCACCGTGTTGTTAGCCTGTGTTAACGTGATGGATGGTGGAAAAATAGTATCGCGTTGTTTCGGTTGTTTACTGACGAACGAAGTACCAATCGAAGAGCCAATTAAAGAAGATCCGTACCATCGCATTGTCGAGTTCAAGAGAGGACAATTCAAATGTGCCGAGTGGCCGATTGAGGCGCAACAAGATCTGAGCACTGATGGCTCGCGATTAACGGCTATCAACATTAGCAAAGAAATCGTATGCTATGATGCGTACTACACGATGTGGTATCTGCATATGACGAATCCGAAGAAATTTAAAGTTCCCAACCATGTGTACAGTATACACAAGGATATCAACAACAGCGAGTATAAGGAATGGCCGAAGAAAATGTTGGCCACCGCGTTAAACGTCACCCACGACGATGAGGCTGTACCGTGGCTCATGTATTTGTATGTCAAGTTCGTAGAAGATCGAGCTACCGATGACATGGTCTGGCCAATGTCGCGGTGGATGCAGACCGCGCATGACGGGATGATTGGTGCGGTTTCTAACATGATGCAGGACAACGATTGCACAATGTTTTATCCGGCTACTCCAACAAAGCCGATGTCTCAGCTCAAATTCTCAGACTACGAGAAGGAAATGACACAGTGGAAACCGACGGATGACCTTCCGGCAAACTTCAATGCGGTGTTTACACTTTTAGGCAAGCACTGGCCCGACCTGTGCGAAAACTCCCGACTGTACTGTTTCCAAGAGGTGAAATACGATCCGGTACCAGGCGCTCAGCCTGTAACCGAACAACATTTTAACCTGCGCCTACTCGACGTGCTCGAACTAGAAATTTGGACCTCTCTGCTAAAGGATTTCAAGGTGTTGGATAACGGAAAACGATTCGATTTTTATCTGAAGAGGGAAATTGCTGTGATCAGAAGCGTCCGTACTACGTCTTTTCGAACATACGTCAAGGAGATATTGGAAATCCACAAACACGTGTTAATAGTTTTAGAAACAATGTTTTTGCGGATTTTAACAAATTTTTTGTATACGTTAAACGGGTTAAACGAAAACAGATGGGAGACACAAATCGACAAGTTTTACAGACCCTTCAACGATTGGTGTATTTTTTTGCACTTGCCCAAATCTAATCGTTTCTACCAGATGCTACAAAAAGATGGCAACACTAACCGATATTTTAAGTCAGGATATATAGAAAGAGGCTTTTTTCTTGCAGAAGTGGTCAGCACATTGAAGAAACTCAATGATTTGTCAAGTGTCAAAACGGATAATGACAATTTCCATTTATTGACGACCATCGATTTCGATGGAATATGGCTAATGGAGTTCGCGCGAAACAACGAAATTTCTATCGACCCAATATTCAATACCTCGCCGGAGGTACTGAATTATCCCACTAATAAGTCTATTCTGTGCTCCGAAGTTTTGATCGGCATTATCAAAATTCTATTTACTGATATCCATATGAGAGCGGTTAGATCGTTGGTCAAGCTCAGTACATCGACACGTTTGGACGAATTTTCATTAGGTAATTAATTAATTTCTATATGCTTTTGATTTATTGTAGTATAGTACATAAATATCGAAATTGTTTATTAAAAATATTGTATGAAACCTTATGCACAGAAAAATACATTTGCACTTATAATAAATTGTAGTATCACAATTGTTTAATATAAAACTATAGCATACACTCTGATAATTTTATTTCTACGACTTACTCGCCAAGATACTTCTGTCTGTTTTTTTTGCAGAGAGCAGGCATTCTTAGCCATTCCTTCCGAACATTCACATTTAGTCTTCGATCATAACATCGTTTGGAATACTATTTGAAATTTAAAAATATATAAAAATAGTATTATTTATATGTTTTAATGTTAATTTTTGACATCAATTTTATTTAAAAAATTATAATATTTTTGTATTTGCAAAAAAAAATCGTTAATCAGATCCATAAAGTAACTTTTCATTGATTTCGCATTATAACTTTTAATTACGAAGACATTTTAAAAAAAATTAAAACTTTCTTACTGTGTTGGGCTTTGGCTTTACTGGTTTGGACTTACTATCTACAGATTCGCAGCGAAGCGTTTATTTGAAAGTGATTTTATAACTTTCAGTTTTAATAACTCATACAGACTTGTGCCCTCCTCTGTTCTAATATGATCCATTGCCACTATGGCTGGAATCCTCTGTACTGACCTTATTTATACAATAATAAATTTGAATAGGTACCTACACGAACGTCAAAACGTAATACGTTAAGAAAACACTTTTTTCAATAAATAACAAGCAACACAATATCACAAGGTATAGTTTTTAAATTTTCCTTGCACGCGCCATAGGCACACATTTAATCATAAATAAGATAATGTATCGCATATTGACATTATTCTTGTGAGATATTGCATAAAAGGTTGCAATCGGATTTTTTATTTAAACAAACGTCAACGAAAATACAAATCGTTCATTGACGATTTCATGGACACATTGATCACAAAATTTGGATTGATCAATAACGACGCCGTGTTAAAAGCATACGATATTCATATATTCGAAAAATATTTAGATCCAGAAACATTCAGAGAGTATGTCAAGCGTTGCAAGCAGTTCACTATGATTTCATTGAAATGTGGAAAATAATACTTCATGTATTTAAAACGCTTAAAACTTGATAAACAGTTAGAAAATATTTATAGATCCCTGTACAACTTAATGATAAACAGTAATATAAAATATTTTACACAATTGTTAAGGTTACCGAGCGACGCGACGATATCGTAAATCCGTTCAGGGAACTGTTGAATTCCAAAGCTAAGGGTGAAAACTATCAAAAACTATATAAGACTATAAGGAAAATAAAGCTAAAGGAATGCTAATAAAATAATGTTATTCCCTAAGCTTTAAATAGAAGAGTAGGGATTTATCTACTAATAACTCGAATAAATTATCAATAAGGAAAGGTGATCATTCAGAGTGATCATTTTATCGTGAACCACTCAAACACTCATCTTATAAGGTTTCATAATAAATTAAATTTATTATTTTCATAGTGTTTATGTACAATGTGATCTCAATTGTTCACATTTTTTTTTTGTTACTTCCCTCTCCCAATTTTTTTTTTATAAACATATAATTAAACAATATAATGGAGCAAAAATGTTGACCGGTCGGTTAGGTTAAATTTAAACAAAAAAATTAACCGCTTAAACAATGACCAGGTGACATAAAGGTATCGTTTACCAAGAAAATTATTTCTTGATGTTATATACAAATTATGACTAATGCAAAAATAATCGATCACGTACAATATACATTATTTAGCAAGTGTTATTCTGACTATGTAGAACCAAATTTATTATAGTATGACGCAAAGACAATGTTATTTTAAATAATACAGAAACAGTACATGTTTCTAAAAAATAAGACGCTCATGTAAATAAGACCACACGTTTTTTACAAGTGGAATTTTATTCCGAGATTAGAATATTTGTTAAAATGATAATAATTTATAAAATAAAATTGCTATTCTAAACAAATACTTGAAAAATGTTTACAGATGTTATATCGCCAATACTATTTTTTAAATAAACATTTTTAATGACTTATTTTTGTCGCAGTCCTAAGTCATATATTTGAAAACACATGCTCGAATATTTACATATTTTCTACTTCTAAAACGTTATTTACTAATACGTTTAAAATCAAAAACTAAGTTTCTACCAGATGCTACAAAAAGATAGCGACTATAACAGGTATTTTAAGGCAGGATTTGTAGGAATAGGCTTTTTACATGTAGAGGTGGTCAACATTTTGATGAAAAACAATTATTCGTCAGATGTCAAAACGGATAATCACAATTTCTATTCATTGACGAACATCAATTTCGATGAAGTATGGCTAAGGGAGTTCGCGCGACAAGACAAAAGTTCTACCCAACATCCAGTACCTCGCTGGAGGTGCTAGATTATCACACTAATAAGCCCATTCTGTGCTCCGAAGGGATTCTCACAGTAATATTTTCTAAAATCCATTTCAAAGCGGCCCAAATGTTGGCTAAGCTCAGTACATTGACACATTTGCAAGAATTTTCATTGATATATTAATTAATTTCCATATGCTTTCGATTGTATTCAAGTGTACTATATGAATTTTGAAATTGTTATTTTATGAAACCTTATACACAGAATAATACTTTTGCACTAATAATAAATTGTAGTATCACAATTGTTTAATATACAACTATAGCATACACACTAATTATTTTATTTTTATTACTTTTTAAGACAGCTTCAGTCTGTTTTTGGTAGTAGGCAAGCGTTCTTTAACATTCCTTCCGGACACTCATACTTAGTCGTTGGTCATAACATCGTTAGGAAAAAATTTCAAATTAGTTTCAGCTATCCAAGGAATCGTAGCTAGGTGACTGATTATTGGACTGTTAAAATAAACCGTGATGCAATTATTCTAATTACCCAACAGCATTAGTACACTATCAATGTAGTCATTGAGTGCCATGGGTTGCGGTTTATTGCTACCCTGAGTGATGTATCTAGATAGCTCTTATCGGATTGTTTGAAATGGAAAATGAGAAAGATTAATGTAGAGAGAAAAAATAATTTAAGATAAATTTGTTTGTGTTGGTGAAATAAGTACATGAGTTACACTGAGTTGAGTTTTAACAAGAACAAGAATCATTAACCATAAACGCTTGCCCCAGAGTTGCAAGTAGAGTATTATGGCTAAAGACTTGACGACCGTTGGTTTGTTACAATGGGTTATAAAGGGTTTACGTCACTTTCTGATTCTGATATATGCGTTTTGTTTTATTTTACATTATCTGAACGTAACATCTTATAGTCTGTGCAAGTATGTATATTGTGTGCATACAACTATACGAAATATCAATGAGTCATAATACATTTACTAATTATGTGCATGAATAATATTAAGTGCATACAATCGTATTATATTGTATTTAATAATTGTATGCAAGTAAATTAAGTGGATATAACTGATATCTGGTGTATATTTGATATTAATATATTACCCGGTCATACTGGCGCAGTTTTTGTTGACATCTCTAAGGCATAAGGATAAAGTATGGCACGAGGGTCTTATGTACAAACTAAAAATTATCAATACCGTAAAATACTTATTTAATGTCATTAACTCCTTCCTATCGAATAGCCAATTTACTGTCAAAATAAACGATAATATCTCTGACCTTCAGTTTATCTCAGTTGGAGTTCCTCCACGCTCTAAACTCTTTCCCATGTTATATAATACAAGGGGATTCTTTTATAATGAACCACTCAATATCTCATAGGGTTTGTTAAGAAATTAAAATATTTTTTTTTTTATTGTTGTTATACAACGTGATTGCAATTTTTCACAATTTATTTTCGTTTTTGCAACCCCCCCCCCTCCAACTTTTTTAAAAGCAACTTGTGAAACTTAAACGGTTACGTATATATTTTATTACCTTTTTAAATTGACAATAAAGTACTATAAATGTTGACTGGTTGATAACCAGTTTCGGATAACTATTTTTTAAAGTTATAAAAGTTAAAATGTTAGGATGAGAGGGGAAGTGCGGTTGGGAAATACGCGCAGATAAAAATAATACTACACTCGACCTTTCCTCCTGCCCTAAACTTGAAACTATAAATGTTAGTAGGATTTTATTTCGATATTAGAACTTTTGTTAATATAATAATAACTCCTCATAAAAAAAAATTGCAATTCTAAACAAATACTTGAAATATGGTCACAGATGTTATATCGCCAATACTTTGTAAAACGTATAGTTACTTATACTTAGATTATTTACGCACAGTCAATCCCGTACTTGCGTTAGTAGCTATTCGTACCTCGTAGCTATGTGTACTTTTTGCATTACAATTAATGCCATTATCTTTATTTTATTTAAATTGGCAATTACTCCTGATCAAGTACCTACCTCTCACTGTATATATTGTAAGTACACCCAAAATGGCACTACGATTAAAGTGGACCGCGTTAACTATTACCGTGTTGTTACTTTGTGTTAACATAACGGACTGTGGGAACTTCTTATTGCGTTGTTTTGGCTTAGGTACATCCTACGCAGAGCCAATTAAAGAAGATCCGTACCAACGTATTGTCAAATTCAAGAGAGGACAATTCAAATGGAAAGAGTGGCCGATTAAGGCCCAACGCCATCTGAGTCCCGAAGGCTCCTGCTTAACAGCTGTCAACATTAGCAAAGAAATCCTATGCAACGATGCGTACTACACGTTGTGGTTTCTGCATATGACGAATCCGAAGAAATTTAACAATCTCAACCAAGTGTACAGTTTGCACAAGGAAATCAACAATAGCAAGTATCAGCAATGGCCGCAGAAAATGTTGGCAACCGCGTTAAACGTCGCCCAGGACGATGAGTACGTGCCGTGGCTGATGTATTTGTACGTCAAGTTTATAGAACATCGCTCTACCCATGACATAGACTGGGCAATTGGGCGGTGGATGCAGTCCGCGCACGACGGGTTAATTGACGCGATTTCTACCACTATGTTGGACAACGATTGCACGATATTCTATCCGGCTACCCCGACAGAGCCGATGTTTCAGCTCAAATTCTTCGAGTACGAGGCAGAAATAGAACAGTGGAAACCGACGGATGACCTTTCGGCAAACTTCGCTGCAGTTTTTACACTTCTAGGCAAGCACTGGTCCGACCTCAGTAAAAACTCCGGTCTGTACGGTTTCCAAGAGGTGAACTATGATCCGGTACCAGGCGCGCAGCCTGTGAACGAACATCATTTAAACCTGCGCCTGCTCGACGTGCTCGAACTAGAAATTTGGACCTCTCTGCTAAAGGATTTCAAGGTGTTGGATAACGGAAAACGATTCGATTTTTATCTGAAGAGGGAAATCGCTGTGATCAGAAGCGTCCGTACTACGTCTTTTCGAAAATACGTCAAGGCGCTAGCGGACATCCACGAACACGTGATAATAGTTTTAGACACGATGCTGTGGCGGATCTTTTTCAATTTCTTGGGGACGTTGAAAGGGTTAGACGAAAGCCAATGGGAGACACAAGTCGAAAAGTTCTTCAGAACCTACAACGATTGGTGTGTTTTTTTTCACTTGCCCAAAACTAATCGTTTCTACCAGATACTGAAAAAAGATGCTGATATGGCCAGAAATAGCGACTATAACGCGTATTTCAAGACAGGAGATAAAGGATTAGGCTTGTTACAGGTAGAGATCATCGTTAAACTAATGAAAAACGAAAATTTGTCAACTGTCAAAACGGATAATCACAATTTCCATTCATTGATGACCATCAATTTCGATGGAATATGGCTAATGGAGTTCGCGCGAAACAACGAAATTTCTATCGACCCAACATTGAATACCTCGCTGGAGGTACTGAATTATCCCACTAATAAGTCCATTCTGTGCTCCGAAGTTTTGATCGGGATTATCAAAATTATATTTATTGATATCCATATGAAAGCGGTCCAGTCTTTGGCCAAGCTCAGTACATCGACACGTTTGGACGAATTTTCATCAAAATTTTAAATTATTTCCATCGAATAATACTTTTGCACTTATAATAAATTGTAGTATCACAATTGTTTATTATACAACTACACACTTACACACTGATAATTTTATTTCTATGACTTATTCGCCAATACACTTCTGTTGGTTTTTTGCAATAACCAATTTGCAAAATTTGGATTGATAAATAACGACATCGTGTTAAAAGCATACGGTATTCGTATATTCGAAAAAGATTTAGATCAAAAATCATTGAAAGAACAAGTCAAATCGTTAGGTTAGGTTAGTGAGTTATCCATAGGGTTAAGCGAGTTGAAATAACTTTTATATTGATTAGACTTAAACTTTTTGAGTTTCTTTTTTAGATTATTACCGAACTTGTTAAAAATATGTTTTCAGGAGTCATAATGTGTGTTTTGCCATTTTACTCTATCACGTCTTTTCTCATTAATTAACGATTTTATATGAGGTGGAAGTTCTTTATTTATAGCACCTTTAAGTGGGTTTGAAATAGATGATGCGGTATTGGCAGAGTCTTTTATCAATTGGACGAAGTTATGGGCAGCCTGGTCAATGTCTGCTCACGTTTTAAATAAAATGTTGAGGTTAATATCTTTATACATATGAATTAAACCCATTAAACCTAGTTAATGGGTTGTTTGTAAGGGATGGCTTGAAAATATCTGATACCTCACCACCAATGGTAAGTATGATAGGCGAGTGATCATTGAAAAGGTCAGAGATGTTCCCAATATTTGTAATTATCTGATTCGATATTTTTGATACAAAAAAAAATCCAGTATATCTTGGTGCCTATTCGTATGGGTTGGCCAGTAAGTTGGTTGAGGAGGAGAAATACAAGAGTAATGTTTATTGGTTATATCCAAGTGAAGAGATTTCCCTCTTTGGTTATTTGAGAAACAACCCCACAACGAATGTTTAGAGTGGAAATCACCGCCATCTATGAATGACCTTGACCTTGAGTATAGAAAAATTGTTGAAAGTCTTCCTGTAGTATATTATGACAAGGAGCACAGTAGACAGCGGAGATAGTAATCGGAATAATATTTATTTGTATTGTCACACTAGTCGCTTAAATACAATGCTTTTGATATGGCATTTTCTTCACTGTGTTCTATGTCATTTGATATTAAAATGGCAGAGCTGGCGTGAGCAGTTCCAATCCAAGTTGTTTTAATTTGTCTTCTATACATTTTTTTGTCTGTAGAATGATGCAGATTCTTGAGAACCACACGGAATGGTTTTTTTTGCTTACTTCCTGCTGTTACCTACCTGACTCTATTAAGGTTATTAATTTTTCGAAAAATAAATTTATAACAATTTCTTACCTTGATCCCGAAGGATCACGACGATGTGAGGAGTTTGATACAGTCGACGATCTCTGTAATTCGGCCTTTCGAACAAGATAAGTAAGTACAAGTGGAATTGTATTACGATATAAGACCTTTGGTTATAATAAAAAAAAAATGCTATTCTAAACAAACTCTTGAAACATGTTTACCGACTTGTAGGCTTATTTTGTCACAATCCTGAATTGTATAGTTGAAAACACATGCTCGGATGACTCAAAAAAACAAGAAAAATATTTACACACATCTACTCCTAAAAAGTATGTATATACTTATACGGTTTAAAACCAAGTTATACTTAGATTATTTACACACAGTCTATCCCATACATGAGTTTTTATCTATTCGTGTGTCCCTCTTGCATTAATAATTAATGCAATATTCTTAATTCGATTTTAAAAATCTCGCTGAATATATAGTAAGTATACCAAAAATGGCACTCCGATTGAAGTGGACTGCGTTGGTTGTCATCGTGTTGTTATCCTGTGTTAACGTGATGGACTGTGGAAAATCATTCTCGCGTTGTATAGGTTTAAGTACATCCTACAAAGAGCCAAGTAAAGAAGACCCGTACCAACGTATTCTTAAGTTCAAAAGAGGACAATTCAAACGGATAGAGTGGCCGATCGGGGCGCAACAACAGTGGT